>NW_028186623.1:4726306-4734668 GCF_003343005.1 Rhea americana | reverse complement strand
AAAAGTTGAATGAATTTTGATGGCCAAGTGTGAAGTTTAAGTGAGGATGCCTGAGGACAGTCTCTCTCACATGGCAAGCTTTGAGCTAGGGAGAGGCTAGTTTTCAAAGTGCATTAAGAGGGGAAATAGCGTGGAAAATAAATTTAACTGTAAAGATAGAATATGCAAAGCCATTGACAGGTAAATGAAAGAGAAATTGAGGAGTGTGTCAAGTGGAAAATTAAGTGCCTTAGCTGGCATTTTTACCAGAATCATCAAGTACGATAAAAGCTGGTTCTGCACCTGCATTTAATACAATAAAAGATCACCCAGTGAGAATTCCACTTACTGAAATAAATGAGCAGGCGATCTTCACAATTGAGTCCTACAAAAGGAAACCCCCTAAGTTTCCATGGAACTGATAATATTAATCAAATATGTTCTGTGCATGTAGAGTAAAAGAAAATATCCTTTTCGTTCTTCACTGCAATAGGTCAGGAAAGGGATTACTCAGAAAAATGTCGCACAAATAATTAGGCAACAGTCAATTCTGTATCTTAAATGAGAATGTCTGATTTGAGCAAAAGTCCTCCTCAGATGTGTTTTTCAAGTGCTGCTGGTGTGCTACTTATATGACTTATGCTGGTGAGACTTTAAAACATCTGTTATACTTGGAATATCTATTATTATCAGTGTTAAAAATTTTACAGATAGATCGATAGCAGAAAATTCTGCAAACAATGTTTTAGTTTTATAGCGATGTGTCCTAAACATGCCTAGAAATACAGCAGTTCAGCTGACTGTCCTTAAAAGATGAGAGCAGAACGTCCTGGAGGTCTCTACAGGAGAACGATGCTGTGGTCTTAGCCGCATTTGGCTAAGCCTGTTGCTCCATAGATTCATTTTTAGAAATGATGGCTTCAGATCCTTAATGGAAGTGTATAATATCCTCTACAGGATCTGGGGAAACAAAAGACGTTATCTGAGCTTGTTCCCTGATTTTAGCATTTAAGTCACAACGATGGGCCTTATTGCTGCCATTGAAGAAGTGTTGGCAGCAGCTGAGAGTAGTGGAAAATCTCCCGTGCCTGAGGAGGTTCTGAAATTATTCTGAAATTCTTATTTGCAGCGGAAAGATTTGCTTTCTCGCTCAGCATGCTGTGTCTCCGCTGATTTCCCAGCTCATTTGCTTGTGAGAAGTGCTTTTCTTTTTCTTGCCCTATACAGAATAGCAGTTGTTCTTCCAGCTTTGGTGGTTCCTGATGCTTTCGTCAGCTCTTGGCCCACACTGTGTGTGTGTTTGTGAGATGGTGAGCCTCCAGCCACCTCTGAGGTGTGTGGGTTGCCAAATTATACRCACCTGGAGTTGCTTACTCTCTGAGGGCGAAACCCATCCCTGTGTAGGACAGCAAGAGGCACTGTTATTGTCCCAGACACGTTATTAGTGGTAGTTAAAGACATCTCTGCACTGAACCCGTTGCCTGCAGCACGGAGAACAAATTTCAGAGCACATCAGCCTGTAAAGAGCGAAGTGTCCTTATTCACCTCATAACCTCCGTTTGGTCCTGCCCTTCCCAGAGAGGTGTCTYACTCCTTACTTTCCCGTATGAAGTGGCACATACTATATTTACGGAAAGCTTTTATCTCCAGCTCTGCTTTTGACAAATCCTGTTTCCTTGGATGCCCTGGTGACAAGAAGCCGAAGGAGCAGCTTTTTTTTTTTAATCTGTTCTACTGTAGGCTTTTGGGGTAAGATGTGTCTGTGGCATGAYTGGAACCTGGGGAGGGCTCAACAGCAGCGTTGCATGATGCTCGCATAACTTCAGGCAGGGCCGCTGCCTGGCTTTTGCTGGTGACCTACGCGGAGTTGCTTTTTCACTTCAAAGAAGAAACATAGCCTAAAACCCTTGCCATGCTTGCCTGCATCCTTGTGAGGGCCGTCCGTCGGCCCTCCGGGGAGCTGTATGTGATCTCTCAAACACCCCCCTCGCCGTGTGAGTGATTTTCAGTGGCTGACGCTGCAGTTGGTTCTAACAGGCAGGTGTGGCTGGAGCTGTGGTGCTCCCTGGTCCTGCCACTTGAATGCACAGGGTGGTTACTGAAATTACYGAACCATTTAGGAGTTGATACAAAGCCTCAAAAACGGGGGGGAGGAAGGGGGGATGAAAAGCAAACCCAAGGTGGGGGGGAACACTGCTGCACCTGGCGGTGAGGAAGCGTGCTAAGTGTCTGTGAACTTAGCATGGCAAGRGAGGAATTTGGTTAGGATAAAATGCTTATGCTGATGCTGAACAGTGGATCCAGCTGGGGGAAATAAAAATGCAGCTGTAGTTTGTGGACCCTTTCTGATAGGTCTTGTTGCCCACATTCATTGTCTTTCATTTGCTGTTTCAGTGCATCATCTGATTTTTCTTCTCTTTTTAATATTTGAATTTATTTGAATTTTAGTTGGAGCAGGGTTTTGAGTAATAGGGTCTCTTTTCCTTTGGGCTGTTATAGGATTCCTGCCGGTAGTGTGTGTTAGAGAGGAGATTGTCCAAGGCTGAACTCCAAAATTTGGTCTCCGTGCATTTGCAAATCTCCTTTTCTGTGTCTCTTAGCAGCCGAGCTGCTAAGCCCTGAATTACACTTATGTAATCAGAGGGGAGACCAGTAGGTGGCAGCTTTACCCAAGTAATAAAAATCCAGCATTTAGCAAGCAGAAATGTGTGTGTAAACATTAGCTGCAGAAATGGATTGCTCTTGCTTTTGTTTAACTCGGCCTTTCCTTCCATTCTGCTGCCTGTTGAGACACTCGGTGGTAGGGTGTCAGGAGCAATGACAGCGGGCGGTAAACGATCGACTCCTGCTGGAGGCAACGGCRCTGTGTTGGACACAAAATCAATTCTCATCTTTGCATTCAGCAGGGAATTGCCCTGAGTGGGTGGAGGCTGTCTCCCTTACGCGTGCAGCTGGGATCATTCGGCCCCAGATACCTCTGCATCCAAAGGCTGGCATGTGTTTGAGTGGTTTTGAATCTGGCTGCTGGAATCTTCCACTGACTGGTAGAAGCTGGAAATCACATCTTCATATTTTTATTAAATCTTGAAACACAGCTGTAACTGCAACATTACCTCCCCCTGCCAAAGTAGCCACTTTAAAACAGAAAAAGGTAGTTTTGCTTCATGTCATGAAYGCTCTCACCTCGCTAACTATGCAAGGGCAGAGAAAATTCACTCACGTGTCACTGTTGAAGTGGCCTTTTTTAATACCAGCAGTTTGCTTTTTTGATTAAAATACAGTTTTGTGCTGTCATAATAACTCAAAAAATGAATGAGTGTATGTTTGGAAAATRGCAAGTGGAATAAAAAGCATTGCAAGGAGAACACGAGAGAGTGAGCCTTAGGGTCCTAAATCAACATTCCTCCTTGAGGCTTCCATTGTGACTTGCCTAGATAGTGACAGATGTAAAAACATAATGGACCCTGAGATCCAAAAGCCTGGAGAGTGTCATTAAAAACATTCAGGTCTCTAAGCTGCCAGGTGAATGTGCCTTCTCGCTCCTATGAGTGTTTCGGGGTCAGTTCTAGGATAGCCTGCCTGTAGCACGGGCTTGAGCTGTTGGGTACAGAGATGGCACGACCAGTTCCTTGGCATTCTTCTCAGAGGGAATTCCAGCAACCCTTCCTAGAGCTTGATTTCACTTTAAGTAAACTTTATTTCACCAGAAGTTATTTCTTCCTCTGTACCTGCTAACCACTGCCGTYGTTCATAATTTTCCTTCTGATGAAGAGCTATGCACATTTTTCTGGTGGGGCAGAAATGCTTCTGCTTCACCAAGCTTTTAATTTATGCCTTTGTCTAGGTGGCTTTTTACTATTACTTTTAATTGGTYGTCACATAAGCAAGGGTCTTTGTACAAGTGCTTCCTGTAAGCACCTTGGTGCAACTCTGCAAACTGAAAGTCAGATTTTAAATGTGGGCTGGCCAAGAACCAGAGCTGATAAGATAGAGGTGAGGTTTTAGTTCCTTTTTT
Organism: Rhea americana; assembly: GCF_003343005.1. NCBI lineage: Eukaryota > Metazoa > Chordata > Aves > Rheiformes > Rheidae > Rhea > Rhea americana. The sequence goes on along the minus strand of NW_028186623.1, from coordinate 4,730,674 downwards.
TGACTGGATTTGAAATCTGTTTGAAAACCTTGTGCCCTTTCTTAAGTATGAGGGCCAAATGAAGATACAACAGGTCTGTCCTGCAATTCAGGATCTGTGCCCTAGGGGGAGAATCCATGTTTCCACTTTCCCAAGATCCCATTCTTGCTGTTCATRCTAAAGGAGGACTAATAAATGCTATTTTCAGTTAAAGTCACTAAACTGGAGTGGGGTTTGGATGGCCTTTAGCAAAATCTGTGACCAGCAGTGGAGAAGAGGAATTCTTGATTATGGGGCAAAGGGAATAAAGCTGAAATGTCAAAGTGAAATTAATAAAGGGTAATAGCGGGAGTGTTTTTGATGGAGGGCTCTCATCAGATATGTCAGAGGCTCTCAAGGAAAATAGCAAAACCAGAGGCCAAACGAGACTGGAAAAAAACTTTGTGCTCAAGAGTGAGGTCTGGAAGTAAGATGACGACAGCATCCTGTGGGAGGTCTTTGACAGGAAGTTCCCTCAAACTTCCTAATGGGATTTTCTCAAAAGATGTTCCTGTGACTGCAGTTTGCATCTCCCTGCAGACTAAGCAGGGAATTTGTCTCCTGAATGAAGAGGTTAGCTGAGATCTGCAGGTGATCGTGGAGGCACTACAGAGAACAGTCTAACCTCCCATGCTGCATGTGCCCCAGGACAGGAGTCCTGAGCTTTCCGAACAAGCCGCACCCGCAAGAGGGTCTCCCGGATGCWTCAAAGAGACCATGGAAAAGTGAATGCTGAAGGAAGCGATGGGATCTTCTGTGCAGATTCACAACTGGCTACAGTCCAGCTGTTCTCTGCAGTGCTCTGCCTGTTCCTCTGCAACTGCACAGCACGGGTTTCATAGTGAGACAGGCACGAGGATGCTGCCAAAGCTGCTGAGTCTCAGCATGAATAGTTCCTACAGGGGCCAGGCACTGGCGCTTTGACTTCCCTTGTGAGGCACGACTTGGGCTCAAGCTTTTATTCTTSCTATCAGCGCAAGGCTTATTTTTCAAAATGAGCTGCCTAGAAACAATCTGGTGGAGAGTTTCTGGCAGAACGTCTGACCTGCTAATAGCACGATATTCAGCATCCCTACAAACACCTTTAACTTGAAGAACTGCTCCTTCCTCTAGGTTTGGGCAAGCCTGGGCTAATATCTGAATGTGAAAGGAGATGCTGAAGTCCCTGGTCTGCTCTGCTGAGTTGGGCCYGTTTTTGACTGAATGTGACCTTTTTAGCCATAAATAATTCTGCTTAAGAATAGTTATTTCCCCTGTGTGAGCTGAACACAAGAGTGTGGGCTCTTAGCAGAATGGCTTTCTAGGGCTTGCCTTTGTCTGCGTGCAGTCGAATGTGATACTCTCAAAGCACGTTTCATCTGAAATTCAGTAATTCACAGTAATGTGAATTTTGAATGAAAACCAATTTGAGAAATGGTGAATATAGGTCGTGAGAAGTATCAGTCTTTTCATGTTATACAGTCTTCCTTGTTCATCTGTGGTTTTGGGGTTTTGTTTTTTTCTTGTTTTTTTTTTCTTTTGTTCTGCTGCTGTGAGGAGAAAGAGAAGCTCTTAAAAATATGGTGGTGAGAGCCCCTTCAAAGAAATGCTTTTCAATGACAGCCATAGAAAAAAGGAACTCAAGTCTTTATTGCAGCATATTGCTGGCTTTTATGCAGGATAACTGCAAGAGGAAGCCTGTTTAAGAGACGCTGGTGGGAACATGGAACAAACCTTCGTACTGTATCTGTTTCATAACCGGTCCCCCAGCTTCCTTGCTGTCTCTCACTACCAKCTTCCAGAGCTAGTCATGCGATTTATGTGAGTAACATTCAATGATATTCTTAATCCTATTTTCTCTTTGTGAATCATTTGAGATCTGCTGCTGATTTCTGCCAATTTCAAATTTGTTTGGGGGTGGTTTTGTGTGTAATTTCTCAATGGATAGCTTGGACAGGTGGTCTTCACTGTGTTGGTACACACAAGCTCTGTAAACCAAGAAGTCACCGGCGTGGTATTGTTGTATGTGGGGAATTTGCAAAGGTTCTTGCTCCTTTCCGCCCTTAACACCATCCGTGGTAGCGGCCACTCTACAGCACATGAAAAGGGAGAGGCTGTGCAACTCCTCCCAGCTTCAGCTCACCTAGGATCTTCTATCATCATTGTAGTCAGAAGCGTAATTACAACATGTACAGATATACACAAATTAGTTTGAACACCTAATTGTAAGAAGCTGCAGTGACGTGGGTTTTGGTGTGTATTACTTGCATGAGAACGTGCCGGGATCCTGGCTTGGCTTGCCAGCAAGCACRGAAACCTGCGCTTTTCAGGTCATCACAGTTCTTGTTCCTCTAGCTGGCTGGATTATAGTTAATTCGYGTCACACCGGCAGCTGCAGTACGGACACAGACTGTTATGTGATATTGTTCCTGTGGCCTGACTCAGTGCTGGAAACTTTTGAACTAAATGCGACTGCTACTCATTCGTATACAAACACCTGAGTATTTGAGGAGGGCTGTTGGGCTGCAAGCAGGCGGTGCAGCAAGGGCACGGTGAACACGTGTATGTGAGCGGGCAGGAAGGCAGAGRCAAGGGCAGAACTGGTCTCAGAGCATGTATGTGACCACTAGCTATGAACACCTCGCATGTTAAGCTCGAAGGAGTGTGTTGGATGAGTATCAACTGTCAGGAAAATTTTGAGGGCGGGGGTGGGGGTGGGGGGGCTGGTCGTGTCTTGGATCTGGGCGAGAGACCAGAATGTCTCCTGAGGAGTCTCCTGCTCTTATTTTCTATGATTCCGTGAAACTTGGGAAATCTTTCCTTGCCCCAGAATCTAGATAAGTGCCCAAGTACAAAGGAAAACCTCCAAAGGTCTGTTTTAGCACTTTACGAGTGCTAGAAAATGCAAGTGCTTGTTCAYGGGGAAATTCTTATCTTTGGGTATAAGTGCAGATATGGTCTCAATTTTTTTTATTTTCTTTTCACTCTAGACCCTTGCAGAGAATTCTCTTGAGGATGCTGGGAAAGGGCTTCGTTTAGGCTGTTGTGTACAGAACCTTTGAAGAGTTGTATCTGATGTTAGGTCTGATCAGTATGGGACATTTGTGTGCAAAAACTACACTGGAGCAGAAGTGGAATGCCCCAAGGTCAGATCCTCAGCACCTGAGAAATCCCGAGGTTACAGTGATATACGCTGCCCAGGAAGCTTATTGCTGGAGCTGAGCAGGTACAAAGGCTGCATCATTTGTTCCTTATCAAAACAGAGGTATGAATCAGAACTTGTTTCAGAGGGTGAAGTGGGAGGTATAAGGCTCATTTGAAAAAAATATATTTATTTATATGTCTGTATGTGTGTATATATGTATTTAACACACACTGCTGAACCCTATTTATTTGAAGGTTTTTTTTTCTTTTTCTTCTTCTTTTTTTTTTTAACCTATCTCAGAAGGGGTCCCTACATTTCTAGAATCATAAAGGTAGAACAGTAAATACTAAATTGATGTATGGTGTGAAGAGGTATGTCTCTTCCTTCAGCTCTGTTCTTGGCCCAGCCCGTACCTGTTTTTAGGGGGGATAGATTTCCCAAGGGAAAAAGAAAACACAGGACTGTTTATTGATTAAAGGTTACTGCAAACTYAGGATGTCTCTGTGCTTTCTGAGTCTGAGATCCAAGGGTTAGGCTGTCCCGGAAAGAGATATTTTCTCTAGCTGTATCAGACTCTTTCCTCAGTCCACATAAAAACAGAAACGTATCTGCCATTTTTAGGCCTTTCCTCTTGGAGGCRTATCGTAAACTGAGGCGTTGTCCAGAGGGTCATCACGAGATTTATTGTAACTCTTGCCAAAAGTCTCTATTGCCTTGTCTTGTGAATCTATCTGATCAAGTTGTTTTGATCTCCCTCTCACCCTGACTCATGCAGGTGAAGCCCCAGCAGCCCAGCTTCTGCTGAAAATGGGAAATTTTCTTCTTGTTGATTCCCCTCCTTCCCCCACTACCGCTTTCTGTTCAAACTAAGATTTTGCTTCAGTAGTGCTTTAGGAGTGTTGGAGGACTTGCCAATGTTATCTGGTAAACGTAGATACAGTAGATACAGCATGAAACGTCACTCCACATCAGGTCAGCYTAAGACATAACAGATCTGCTTGAATGATGCCGTGGGTGTATGTGTGCAAGAGCTAGGCATTTAACTTATTTCTGGGCCAGGGCAATTTGGAAAGTTGAAAGTTCCTGCTTAGAAAGRTATTTTTTTATGTATGACTTAAATAAGCCATCTGGAATGAATCCTGACCTCAGACCTTATGGGCTTTTTGGTGCCTGGATTGTATCTTGCTATTGTATCTTGCTGTTTTCACACACAATGTCAGGCAAAA
>NW_028186623.1:4681965-4726281 GCF_003343005.1 Rhea americana | reverse complement strand
AAAAAAAAAAAAAGACGTGGGAAATAGTCTGTCATGTGAAATGCTTATTGCTCAGTCAGACATCAGATTTTGTTGCTTTGAAATGAGGCTCAGCTTTTTGTTTCCTCTGTTCGTTCTTCTGATTGGTTAGGGAAAAAGTACGTGAAAACAGCCTTACTTAAGTGTAGTTGTCTTTTAAACAGTCATTCAAATCTAAGAGGTAGAGGCACCTTTATTAAATTGGTTATTGTATCCTCAAAGGCAAATGTTTGTGTTAGCAGACCACAAAGCTTTCCGAAATATCAGGCTAATACTTTTATATTCATACTTGTTACTTAGTACAGCAGGACTAAGGTGCTAATATTGGCATGTCTTCTTAAAATAAACAACAAAAAAACTGAAAAACCTGGGACATCTATCAACAGCATTAATCCATTTTTGGAAGAAAATTACTTACAAGCTCAGGTCTTGTCCCAGGAATAAGACAACAATAAAGAGACAGGGAGAGAGTGCCTTGTTCATAGTCTTCAAAATAAAGGTCAGGTTCAGAGGGTCAAAAATAATCTGCCTCTATGATTTTGTATCATTTGGATGCTCAGMATTCTTGCAGGGCTATGTTGCTACTAGCACAGCAGACATTAGGCATAGTTCTTTGATTTAGCTGTTTTAAAGTTCTACTTAGTTGTTATTTGCTTCTTTTCTTCTCTCCTCCTGCACCTGGAAGGAGTGTCAAGCTAAAAACATGTATCTATTGGTGTCTGTAGTAAGCATGGCTGTAAGATTACTGAACAACTGTCGTCTCTCGATTCACTTTATTCTGCTTATCTGCATTTATGCATTGGGAAGCAGTGTGAGAGGGTGCATTAGAAATGGGTGGTGTGGCCCTCCAGCAGTGGGATTTTGTGAATCTACTGCTGCTGCTCACAGGCTGGGATAGGAGATGAGGGCAGTTTGTTAAGCGAAAGGCTTCAAGGCAGATGTCTGCATCTTCCTTGAGTGCCCRGATGGAAGTGGTGTCCTCTGATTGCAGGTGACTCATTCACAGGGGAGCAGCCTTCTGAATGCTGCAGCAGCGTTTTGATTTTCCAGCTAGCATTGCCTGATGAGGTACGTTTTCTGTGAGTGGTAATAAAGGAAAGACTGAGGCTGGGCGTCTCTCCTCCCCCATCATATCATCGTGGCTTGGAACAGCTGGAGATGAGGCACATGTAGTCTGTGTCAGCCTAGCCCTGTGTCTTTGCCTATCCTCAGTGAGACCAGTTTGGCTCTGCACAAGTGCAGAGATCCACTTGGATCTGTCTTTGATGAGGTCTTGGAGGATGTCAAGGAGATGGRGCTAAACTCTTTTCAGTTGTCCCATGCAAAAGGACAAGAGGCAACGGGCAAAAACTGAACCACAGGAAGTTCCGCCTGAATGTGAGGGGGAGTTTCTTCACTGTGAGAGTGCCAGAGCACTGGAACAGGTTCCCCAGAGAGGTTGTGGAGTCTCCTTCTCTGGAGATATTCAAAGCCCACCTGGATGCGACCCTGCTTGAGCTAAGTGGGTTAGACTAGATGATCTCCAGAGGTCCCTTCCAACCTTACCGATTCTGTGATACCATGCCTAGGTGCTCTAAGGTGCTTTGCAGCTATTTTCAGAGGTTATCCTTTGAACAGTTGTGTGGTGGTCAGACCTAATTATAACATGTCCTGTGAATCTTTCAGTCTCTGGGCATGACTCAGTGTAGCCATCAAGAGCATGAGAAATTGCATCTAGACTCTGGGTAATGACATCCTGTGTTAACCCAAGGTCTGATTGATTATAAGGGTTCACTTGACACAGAGCTTGGTGCGTTGCTTTCGTGGTGGAACAGATCAAGCAAGGACTGGGGACAGCTGGAATTACATTGAGTCACAAAGGCTGCAGGTAACTTTGAGTGTCTCTTAAAAGGTGCAGCTGTCCACAAGCAGCCTTCCTCCTGCCAGTGCTATCTGATCATTTAACAGTAGTCTGGGCTCTAGCCAGGTTTACAGACTCTGAACTTCAATACTGATCTGCTGACACTTGGCAGATGAAGAGGCAAATACAGTACTTGTCAAATTGTCTTTTTCTTCTTTGTCTCTTCATTTTGACCTTGTAAAGTAGAATGGTTCTTAACCCAGTTTGCATTTTTCTGTAAAATGTGTGAAGTAAGTAGAGGCTAATATTTGACAGAGCTTTTATTTTGCTTGTTACTATCTTGGCCTCACTAGGTTGCACACACATGCCTCTTTATATACTTATGTATAGCTGTAAAAGTATGTTTTGAAGAGTGATTCTTCAGTAATACATCAAAAGCTTATTTAAAAACTAGATGTAAAATATGGAAATGGATGACTGACTATTAGCCACCAAAATACTTTGGGCTGTTTTATCTGTGGATAACAYGCGCTTTTTGCAACTTCCTCATTTTAGATATTTATTACAACAAGACTTTATCTGCATGGTTTCATATTTTTGAAGTATTGCTATACAGACCTTAAGTCACTCGAGATTGAACTTTTTCTATGCTGTGCTCAGTTTTCAAAATACAGTGCAGTTAAAGGTGAGATGATATGTCTGTATACGCTCTGATAAGTCTGTTTGCATCTGTACATTCATGTAGTATGCAGTCTGTTTTCACATATTTGTGTGATCTGGTGTATGCAAATCTCATTGTGCTGCTACTGCTTAGGAGAACACAAATGTRTGTATGACCTGTATTCATAATTAAAGATTAGAGGCACTATATTAACCTGCCCTTGTTCCCGGTAAACACTTACCTAGGAACTTCCAGTAGCTCTGTGGTATCAGAGTTCAGATGTGTCCAGAGAACTGCACTAGCGTACAGTCCTGACCACTCTCTGACACTGTCTTATCCAGCTTCTCCCAGTACTTTGCTAGACTGCCTTGTGCCGTAAGCCTTAAGTAAATTTGGACACGACTGGTCCCTGGCTGTGAAAGAACGTCATTTGTCATGAGGAGATCTTGTATTGTTACAAACGTTTGTTTGAAATCCACAAATTTAAGAGTGAGCTTTTTTTTAATGTTAAATAAAGTTCTATTAATTAAGGGGAGATCCGATACTATTTTTGTATCGGAGATCTGAGAGTCCACAAATTCTCCTTGCTTTGGGATAACTGAAATGCCCCTAAAAGCTGGTTTTAATGTTCTTCCTCACTTCATTGGGCTACGAGCTAGACTGTCTTACCTGTTYGTCTATGAAGTATTAGCTAGCAGATTGCCTGCTCTTACTAAGCATTTTAACAACACAGAGGATATTACACTGTGGCTAGGAGTAAGCATTAACGCAGATATGCAAAATGTGGCTAAACAATGCCCTTGGGCCTGAGAACTGAGGAGGTGGGTGCTATTTCAGAGGGCAGCGACGAGGAGGTACATGTTCCTTATTTCTTTCCATGCTGCTTGGTTTGGGATTTGTTTCTTTGTGGGATTTTTCGGACAAATATTTGAACCGGAGGGAATGTACTTATTTAGCCTTCATCTGATTAATCTGTGTTTTTTTTTTTTTTTTTTTTTTTTCCTGTTGCTGGTTTTTATTGTTTTTTCCCCCCTGCCCCCAGTTAAATGCCAGGCCAAAATTGCATTGCAAATGATTCACAATATCGGTGTGTTCTGTGGCGGTGTTTGGCATGCCTGAAAGGAAGAAATTCTTTTTGACAAGACCTCTCACCGAGGGTCCGACCAGATCCTGCCATACTGCTTTCATGGGAGGAAAAGTTTGTGGAATTAAACCTTTAGGCTGAGGCAATTAGTGGTGAAAACCAAAGTAGRAGATAGGAATGCCATGCTAAAAGTAGCTAAAAGGCTACTGTGCAGCCTCCAATACATGTTTCTCTGGGAATGAAGCCCCTAAGTTGCAGCCTTACCTGTGAAAATTCACAATGATGGTCTGATTTTTAGAGGAAGGAATCCCTGCAGCTTTGTTTGACTTATGGGCAAGAAGACACCATACCTGAAAATCCTCTTCTCTCARCTTTCCTTGCATATCCAAGAAGTGGAGAAAGTAGCATTTACAACTTCCAGGGAGTTTTATGAGGTGATGTTCATGCAAYGGTGTGAATAAGTAAAATATAATGGTGCGGTTAATATTAAGAACTTTTWAGAACTCCTACGGCAAGTTTCTCACAGCCTTCCTCCTTCAATTTTGCAAGCTATTTTGGAAGGGCCATCTCTCCTTTAGTAGGAAAATTATTTTGATAAAAACAAAACAGAAAAAAAAGGTTTCTTTTTTAAATGAAGGACGTCCTCGTTTAATGAGGCTTGAAGTGTTTACAGGTGTTTCCTCATGAGTTCAAATTTAGTGGCCCCAGGGAGCTGAGATTCTCATAAGGCAGGAGAAAACACTCAAGTCTTGTATTTTAGTGTGTTAAGCATTTAAAGGGCCAGGCAGACATGGCATGTGTGCTGGAGCAGTGCAGCTGAAGCCAGTAGTTACGCCTTGTGAAGTGGCAGAATGCTGTCTTACACGAAACAAGGCCATCTTTAGCTCCACAGGAGGCAAAATCTTACTAAAAGACCCTTGTGTTTTTTCTGCTCTACAACCTTTTGACCTAATTTTGCAAAACTCCAACAAAAGTCCCATGAGTGACAGGTTCCAGGCTTGACTATTTGTTTAAATACATTTTGGTGGTATAAAGTGCCTTTCTGTGCATAATATCTTCCAGAGCACTCTGCCCTTGGAGGAACAGTTTAGCGTCATGAAGAACAACATAGAACAAGGGAAAATATAAAAGTGGTTGTGGTTGGAGGATGTGATGACATCAGAGTTCAGCGGGAACACGGGGCTTTTAAAAAGCTGAAAGAAACATCCTGACAGTCAGTTATCACGTCCCCCGTAAAGGAGTCAAACACACACTAGCAATCAAAAAGCCAAACTATCTTCATCAAAGAGAAAAAAGACTCCGTCCTGCCACAGAATATGCACTGGCAAAAATGTAAGTGAGCTCTAATTGCCTTTATTTTTCGTAACTGTGATAAATGATGAAGATTGTAATGAATATTGAGCATTAGCATAGCATGGGAGACAATACTCGAAGAGATGCATGGCTCGAGAGACAAATACTACGGCGTGATGCTAATTTTCCAGTAGGGATATTAAGACAGGGCGGCATTGCTGCTTTGTTGGCATTCATCACTATGAATCAAATGGAAGACTATGATTCATAAAAACAATAACAGGATGCAGGTATTATATCAAAGGTTACAGTGGTTACATACTAGAGAATTTTCCTTTTTAAAAGTGAAACCTGTGAGAAATCTTATTTCTGTGTCTTTTTTGATATGTACTTTTTTCAACTAATAAAAAAGGTAAAGAAACACAAAACAGTGGAGGGCAATACAGTTATGAGTTTACAGGAAATCAGCTTTGTTGTTTTCAAGATAATTTCACTTCTCTTGGCCCACCTTTGCTCAGATGGTTTAGTGATCACTAATACAGGTAGTGTTTGCTCCGTTTCTTGCAGCTCTTTCATTCTCACCGTATGGATCTGCAGATGATGTTTGTTCCTGCAGCTATGGTCACCTCCTTTGCATTTTGCCGTACTGTTCAGTTAACCTGGAGTACCGGAATGGAAGAGGCKAATTTCTTAAACATTTTGCAGTGATTTATCTAATTTAGAACTAGCAAGAGTCTTCTCTTCTTCTGTGTGATAGTTTATAAGTCATACAGAGATTGGTTTACTCTTATGTGTCTGTGAGCTTATTAACTGTTAAMCTTTTTTCTCTATTACACACTTCTGCATCTTTTGGTTGAAAACTTTGGAGGCTGAAACATATATTTGTGCAATTATGTTGTGGGGTCTAAAGCCCTGTAGCAAGAAGTTCTAGCTGCTTATTAAGCCGAGTTTCAATTTGTCTGACAAGTATTAAGYGGCAAGTGGGGAGCACTGTGGCAACACACCTTGTTTCCCGTTATGTTGTGCTCTTTTCAGAATCTGTAGGTATATGAGATAGGGCATACTGGAAGATGGTTAGATGCAACTGTTGTTTTCCTTTTGGGAAGTCTATGAATCTCTCTCTTCTTTTTTCCCCCCTGCAGAGACAAAGACAATGYTAATAGCCTGTTTTAGGTAGAATCAAACTAGTAGCTAAATCAGTACTTTTTCTTTGTGTTTATACACCCAGTGCCTTCAGAGGTGATTGGGAAAGATCAAAACCTATATCTTGAAGTCAGGCATCTCCTTAGTGCCTTTGCTAGTCTCTCKCAGTTAGTTTCCAGACAGTACTGGAAACACCTGCCTGTCTCTCCATCCTCCCTGAGCTTCTCMACACTAGACTCTCCTGTTACAGCAGTGCTTCCTGGCTGCTTTGAAAGCCTGCATGGGACATAGCAACTGCTTTGATTTTGCTGCTGCTGTGTGGAAGTCTTTTTCACACTGGTCAAACGGAGCAGCCAGAGGAGTGGCTGGACTTCTCTGTCTCCTAGTCTGGCTGATAAAACAGCCTGATACTATGTTTACTAAGACCCAGTGGGGCTGAGGGGGAAATTTCCATAGGTGATGTCTGACTGACTTTGTTCTTGCTGTTGGTATTTGCTTTCTTTGTCTGCTGTGTCATTGCATGGTTAGAGTTCCTCAATCTTATGGACCTTTGGGGTTTTTTTGCTGAACATAAATACAGAATTACTTTTCTAACAYGAAACGTTATTATTGTATTAACCCTACTTCTTTCTTGTGCCATTACAGGAATGAATTACTTGCTTGGGCTTCATATGTAGACAGGAAGGGTATTCTGATGACTGACTCTGGCAGCTTGGCTGCACTTACCTGCTTTACCAGAGACTCGGTGCGAGTTGTAGGTAGGTTGCTTAGATCTGCATAGTTATTTAGGTGCTAGGTCCCAATAGTTTCAGTGGAAGTTAGATTTCTCAGTATCTAYGAGTCTCTATTGGCCCTTCTGGTGCATCTAAATTGTCTCTATTAGTGTGACCATCTCTGGCCTCAAGTTTCCTGCACCATCTGGTTCAAACCACCTATGACCACGTGGATGCATCAGTGCTCCCAAGAGAGTCAGTTGGCTTGCTCTGGAGTATAGTATGACAGAAATACAGTATAGGTGGCCAGGAAACTTGCTGTGTGTTTGCATGAGCCCCAAGCTAATGTGAGAGTAAAAAGTGCTGCTCTGCTGCCCACTGAGGAAATGGGAATAGCTTTCCTCTGCCACGCAGGATGTTTCAGCACAATTGAAAGCCAGATGAGCTGCTCAGGTGTTCTGGCGAAACAGCACTCTGGACAGATCGATAATAAGTYTTTGGAAGCTACTGTGAGGGGTGGGTGAAGCTTTCCCCAGGTATGGGGATCGCACTGTCATGTTTTGTCCCCCTGTGGTACTGTGCCACCACACAGCCAGGTAAATGGGACCTATGCTGATAGCTGTCCATACACCCCTGGAAGGGAGGTGAGGGTTTGAGAGTCCTCACCCTGCAGCTGGCCTGCTTCCCTGCRTACTAAGCTGTTGTGTTATGGAGTAACCAGGACAGGGATGCACAGAACCATGTGTTGGGGCACATCTAAAGGAGACCCGAATCCCATGTGGGATCTGTCAGAGGTAGCAGGGAGGCTGGGAGAATTGAGCCAGAAGGAAGATAAAGAAAGGCAGGAACTGAAATGCCAGTGAAAACCAACTGAATCAGACATTTAATTTCTTAAGGCGGCTTGGCAAATTCTAGCATTTGGCCCTGATTCCTGAAGGAGAATGGGTTCAAATACAAGATCGTTATGAAGCCTGTGTTTAAATACTTAAACRCTAGGTTGACGACTAATGCAGATGTCGATAGGTTATGTACCATTACCTTGCTGGAGGAAGCAAAGGACATGCTGGGTGCTAAGGCATTCCTGCCTTACTAGTACCGAGTTGATTACCTAACTGGAGTTGTATTTGCAATTCCGGGTCAAGGTAGGTGCTGGCCTGAATGTAAAGGTAGAAGTGTTTGCTCCATCTGTACCTCCATGAGGGGAGACGACATAGGAGTCCTGGCAACCTCTTCCATAAGGAAGCCTTGGTTTGAATTAAAACTTTTTTTTTTTTTTTTTAGCAAAACAGATTTTGAAATAAATGGTATAAATTCCATGCTTTTTCCTAGATTCTTTAAAAAAAAAAAAAAAAAAAAAAAAAACTTTGAAGCTGAAAACCAGAGGGTGGCACAAAACACTTTTAAATAACTGTCACCTCGTAGATGCTCTTCGAAGGGCAGGTTCCCACTTCTTCAGGGAGCTTTCTATGGGAAACCCTGAAGGGAAACCAACAGGCCTTGTCTTCCCCTGCTACAGCTACAAGCCCTCGTCCGCCGGCGGGTCTCGCATGGCTGGCCCTGCGCGCTGGAAATCGCTCCCTCAGAGTCACGGCACGCTGCACTTCTTTGTAGGAGTGGGGCCCAGGGCTTCCGCTCAGCAAAACCCCAGAGAGCGTCTCAGCCTGAAAGCACCCCCTCCCACGGCAGAAGCGAAGTGACTGGTAGGGGGTTCCCAGCTTTTGGCAGGATTTTGCTGAGTGGAAGCAGGTCTGCTCCGCAGCCCGGCAGTCCTTCAGAGATGGGAAATTTCTAACGCGCAGCACCAGCTACTTTTCTGTTACGTGGCTCTGTGCAGGTAGTTATATTTTGAAGACAAAATGAACATACCTTTCATGCAAATGATTTCTGTTATGAGAAGGTATASAAGCAGGTTGAAATTCTGCAAGAGYTTTATATTTAGGTGACTTCTTTGACTAGCTCAAAATGCTTTGGGCACTCAACTCCTATTGCAGTCCRGTGGGATTTCAGCACATGATCAGATTTTCAGCTATTAAGCTCTTTTGACGCTTAGATTTCCATGCAACTGAGATACATGAATTTGCACCTCTTGAAAACTTCTTCCCAAATATTTTTTTAATGCATAAAGCCTTTTCTGCACACAACAGATGTGGATTTCTGTACAGCCTTTCTGAAAGTATCAGATAATGAGACTGAGAGCTGAAACTGCATCTTGCGGGTCTTAATTTTGGTAAAACCCCACTGGGAAAGAGGGATAGTATGAAAGTTGAGCCCATCCATGCTTTACAAAGCAGGTGTCAGGCTGTACAAATGACCACATGAGCAATTAAATGGAAAGCTTGCATTACTAAAATGGAAAGAGTATTATGGGCTGGGAGGAATTAAGATGTGCGGGTGAGATTTATGGTTAAGATACTTTCTGTCTATCTCAGCTTCCCCTTTGTARTAGGGGTTCTCTTGTTCTGAAACTGAAAATTTTTTTACTAGCCCCCACTGCTGTGGCTAATGCAGCCAACTCATGTTGGGCACTTGGAAGCTCTTTTTTTTCTGTTTGGAAGCTGCAGGGATTTGTAGCCAGCCTTTCATGTTATTTCTCAAGTCTCTTCAAATCCACCCTTGTTTGTTCATTTTTGTTTGTTTCTATCCAGGTGGGGAAAAAAAAATACAAAATTAAGATTTTGTTRCAATCTGCAACACCTCTTTTCTGTYGAATTCAGTGTAGGTTCATCGTGGTCCTCTTCAGTCTTCCACTCCTTTAGGTTATCTGGAGGTGTGAAGGCCGCTCTTCTTTCCTTTTTTAAAGAACGGTGGGCAAAAGCATACAGTACCCAGAATGATACAGACGGGACAAGGGCACAGGGACCTGCTAGCATCCAAGGCTAATTTTGTGCTTWTCAACCTTCTAACTGCAGATAGACAATTAAAGATACTGGGCATAATTATGAAATAACTTACACTGCTGTCACACTAAWGCTGTTTCACTGACTTCAGTAGTTATATTGCTGTATAGGAGAGCAGAATGAAACCTAGCCAAGTGCTGTACTGAGTTGTTAGTAAGCAGCAGAAGTATTTAGTCTATTGATTTAATTATGCTCAGAACCCTCCCGAGTTCATTTCCTTATGCTGAGCAATGAACCATCACTGAGCTCTTTTGCTCTTGCTCTGAGTTTTTGTTTATTGTAGAGCAGATTCTCTGCCCAGATGTTTACCTAGTGCTTTGCATTTAACTAAATGGTTTTGAAACCACCCACCTTCAGTATAGCAAACAGTGCAGAGAATCCACTGCTGTCCTGCTTTCCTGGTCAAAGTAGTCTACAAAAAATAATGGGAACACTTCAGGGGGATGAGATGCACGGAAAGGGCTGCGTGTTCAGCCCTTCAAATGAGCAGTGACATGCAAGCCTGTGGCCCTGAGACACACTGCGTGTGTCTGTCTGAGCGTGGTATGCCAGCTGTTCCTTCTCAGGGCCAGCCACAGTGGGCTGCGTGAGGCAAGTAGATCACTTACCGGAGACCTATCTGCTAGCCACCCTAAACTGTTACCACCAACACAGCTCCCCAAAATGGATCTTAGTACTAACAAGCTGGATTTTTGCTTTCCTTTCAAGAGGAAAGAAAGGGCACGAGTTGCAGGTGGGTCACTCCAGAATATTCCACTCTTTTTGACTGATCTGATCGCTTGTGACAGGGTCATACCCACGAGAGGATACCGAGGGCTGCAGATGAAGTTTAAATGAATAACCCTTTTCTTGAGTGCCCGTGTCTTGCTTTACCATCTGGGATCTCAAACAGATCAGTGAACTGCAGTGCTCTGGTTCCCTGCCCCAGACCTGTCACCAAGCAGCAATGAAGAAGGGTCTGGTTTTTTTTTATTTTTTATTTTTWTTTTTTTTTATTTATTATTATTATTTTGGTTGGTTTTGTTTCTCTCTCTCTCTCTAAATACTACTCTAAGGTGTTGATGGAAGCTGTTAGCAAGCATATGAGGACAGGGCTTGTCTTTGCTGACTGTTCCCAGGGAGCCCTCATTCTGCAGTGCACTTTAAGCTTCCCGGGTGGACAGCTCTGCTGGAGAGAGCACAAAGACCTGAACAAATATTGCAGTACTTACTCCACTGCATAAGAAATGCTAAGGGGTAAGTTGTCATGCTGTAACAGACTGTGGTTAGGAGCGTCCAGACTGTGCCCTGCTCTGGCCGTTAGGAGAAAGGCTGCAGTTGGCGAGATGTTCGAGCACCACCGWCGTTCCCTGGTGGGGCCTGGCAGGAGCCGTACGAATGCGGGAAAGCCAAAGCAACTGCAGATTGTTTCATCTCCTCRCTGTATAGATCTGTGACATGCAAGGGGGACCTCCGTGCCTGGCAGCTGTGGATCATCCTTCCCAGGGATTTTTAAAACCACTGAAAAGTGCTTTTAACAACTTTATTGAAGCACTTACTTTGGGCAGCTGAATAATTTCAGAGATCTACCTGTTGCATGACTGTTTTCTCAACTTTGTGTAGGGAGCCTGCCAGAGCTAAGAACTGAACTTAGGTTTCCTTGTTTTAACCGCAAGATCTTTGCTGATCTGCTACTATGAGTGGTTAAGTAGGCTGGATATATAAATACAAGGGGAGCTGATTAAATAATATGTGTACGAAGGAATGCCTGCCTAGCTGTTGAAGAGCTAGATTTTATCAAAGTGCTTTTCACTGTGGTCCATGATGTACTGTGGAACATTATCAATATTACAAAAGCAGCCGTTTCGGTTCTGATGTCAGCTCTGATCACATGATTCATTTCCAAAGCAGCAGCACACCCAAAATAATATAGCTAGTGTCGATATTTTTTGAAACTATTTTTGAAGGATTGTGCATCTGCAGTCAACGCAAAATGCAGATAAGCGTAATCCAAAACTTACTCCTCTGCTTAAAAAAGTGCTAAATGGGAGTCAGTGTTTTATTGTAAGCAGATACTGATGGGAGTCAAAGCATCCAAGTACTGCATTCAAAACTAAGCCACTTTATTCTTTTTATTAACCGAAGTTCTCCATGTGCGGTAAGTGTCAGCAGCTGCCTTATGTAATTTGGTCTTCAAGATCCAAATCAGAAACTTGGTGGTTTGTTAACTGAAATCTAACTTTTTATTGGTTTTCAAGAATTACTGTTTGCTTTTTGGTGTTACTGTAAATAAGAAAGATTTCTATTGTGTTTCTCTTCAAATTTATATTACATTGGAGGGTGAAAGAGGAAAAGAGAAAAATATTTACATTGGTAATGCTGATCAATTGATAAGCTTATCACATGCCAGTGTGTGAGCAAAGAAACAGTAAATCTTAGGAAAYGGTGACAAGAATGTCATTTGCTGTTGCAGGCAGTCAGTCATGCAGACTCTTAACAGTGTATTTCAAATTGAAAATTGGCCTGATGGGAAATTGTTCTGACTTGTTTGAAAGGATGAAGGTTTAAACTGATCTGCAATTCATGTGTGTATGAAGGCCAGTGGCGCTGGTATGAAGTTCAGTGGTCTGAAACTTGTTATGCTTTGATCTTTGCAGTCTTCAACAGCTGTTTGTCATTATCCTCCCTCCTGTTTCAGCAGTGGTTAAATACAAATGCAAGGGCACATGAATTTTAAAGGTGCTTGGTCTAACTCTTCAGCAATGTCTTTGTATGTTTTCCCTGCCCAGACTTTTATTGAAGCTAGCATTCATGGATGTTAGATCTCTTTAAAAAGGCTGCATCTGTATATAGAAAATTTCTTTGATAATCATCTGGAGAAGGTAAATATCATGCAGCGATGGGATATTGTTGCACTAGATGCTATGGACATAGCTCAGCTATGTTCTCCAAAGCACAAGCAAGCRAAGGCCAGAGTTTACAGAGTCACTGCCCAAGATACTGACCTGCTCAGCTTTTTGCTAATCTTGGGCAAGTGGTCWTGTACACTTGTCAGCTGTTTCTGAAGCACTTGTCAGCCCATGACTCTGGACATGCTCCTRTTCAAACAAACAGCAAGATACTTACTGGGTCCATCCACTTCTGCATGACATGGGCCCATGCTCAGAAGGATAATCATTTTTTCCCCTAGGTGTAAGCCAGTTGTCAGAGATGTCAGAGATGTAAGGACAGAGATGACATTAACAGCAGTAATAATGGCATCCTCAAGTCTACATCTAAGACCCACTGAAATTAGTGGAAAAACTGCCCTTCGGTAGTATTCAACCCAAACTGTGCAGTCCTGACAGTTTCAGGCTGAGCCGAAGAGCTTTCTTCGGGATCTGGAGTCAAACATTAGTATGAGCTTTTATTCTGTTGTCACTTGGAGCTAGTGGGACTTTCTCATCAGCTGRTAGCGTTTTCCAGCCACTTTGAAGGATGACTTCGAAGTCCAAGGTTCCCATTTTTTTTTTTTTGTGCTAGGCTTTTGTTGACATTCAACAAATATAATAAGTGGTAACCCTGATGAAAGGAACCTGAGCGCATACGCACACTGAGGGTTTGTAAGGCGGCCTGACAAAAGCGTTACAATGAGCTAAGACACCTTCACATGTAGAAACTTTTGCAAAGCTTTTTACAGGTTATGATCAATCGGGGATTAGATCCACTCTTCTCTTAACTCCTCATGCTTTGTACTGCACCACCGTCAGACAGCAGCTGCAACTCCAGATCCCGTGCCGTYAAGGAGGACATATGGCTGCTTTGTGGCGTATGACTAGTACGAGGCAGCTAGAATGGACTGGTGGCCTTGACCACTGAAAAGCACACTGTGCTCTTGCTTTTATTTGTTCGAATAGAATTTGGGCACGTGGACCTTTGTGTTCACACATCATGACTTAAACAACAGTCTAGCAGTCTTGTTTTATTGAAACTTARTGCAAGGCAGGCTTCTTAGTTTAAGACAGGCCTGATATAAGAAGAAGGAGATGAAAATATCCTTATGAGGAAATTACCTATATTTATTGATGATCATTACTTCTCAAATTGCTTTTCTTTTTGAATGATCATATTTCTTTTGCTTTATGATGAATTATGCGCCAAAGCCAAAAGTAATTTTGCTTCTGTAATGCTCAGACATTGTCTATACTTGATCAGTGGAAAAGCAGCTGTGCTAGCATTATTTTTAATTCTGGAGGTCAGCTTGGGGGGAACTGAAATATGTTCTGCAGACTTTGGGTTTCTTTTTTTCTTTCTTTTTTTTTTCTTTTCAGTTTTTTGGTTACTTTGCTTTAAACCGGAAACTCTGAATAGGTATATTTGTCAGCTTTTACAGTAAATTTCTCCTTCCCCATCCCCCAACCCTGGAGCCAGAAACTGCCATCCTTTCCCACCCTGACTCGGCAAGGAGGCTCTGCGAAATCGGCGTGAGGGCTCAAGGATAAGATAGTACCCAAGAGGTGTAGTTGTGCCTCTTGTGCAATCTGTAGCAGAGCTCGTATTTACTTTGGCGGAGCTGATGTTTTCACTCAGCATAAACAGCAGCAACATCTGACTCTGAAGTGCCTTCAGTAAAGTTCAAATAAATCATTTCCAAATGTAAATAAATCTCATACAAGAGCAAAAAGGAACCTTTGTAATACTCCTTATTTCAAGCCTCTTGTCTTGCACTGAGCTCATTTTCAGAGTTATCGGTACCGCTCATACAAAGGCACTCTTTAGCACCGTCTTTTGTTTGCTGGAACGTTCAGATAAATTAATATCAATTAAATTTTAAAAGCAAAATATGAACTGCATTAAAACCACTTGTGGATTCATGTATGTAGAATTAAAGTGACTTTAATTCCTTTAGCAAACCACATTTCCAAAAACCACAGGATTTATGAGAATGCAAGTATTCTACTTTGAAATCTCACAAAGAGTGTCCACAGAAAGAAAGAGCAGAGCAGACAGCAGCTGAAAAATCACCTTTCCTCACCTCCTAATTTAAAGCACAGGAGTTTCCCTGTATGTGCAAAGGTAACAAATAATGAGAACGGTTGAATATATATATTTGTAGTGGTGTCTGGTACCAAAGCTATTTATAATGGCCTTTGAACTTCTCATGATTAAATGGTATGTAATGAGGCAGAAAGGGTAGGCTTTTAAGTGTTATGGCAAAGTTGAAGAGAAGGAAGTATTTCGTTCTTTAATGAAATTAAAACAGAGATGTTTATTCTGTTAAATATTTCTTTGAGACTGACTTACAATGTCTCTGTTTAGACTCTGCTTTTCTTCCCCCAGAAGGGTGCAGCTGAGATATCTCAGGGTGAATATAACTAACTGGAAGAGATGATAAAAAGTAAAATGAATCGTCGTGTTCTGTTGTGCAAAGTACAGAATGTAAATCTGAATAAATGTTTTCTGGGTGGAATAACACTTACAATTTAAGATTCAAGATGGATTGAACTGTATCTAGCTGTAATACATAAAGCCGTAGGCCAACTGTGATCTTTAGAAATGGAAACTTATCAACTGGCATATTTACAAATCAAAACRCAGTAAAAAGGAGCAGGTAGAAAGTACTGCTATCAGTGGTTTTACAAATATCRGGCCTTCCTGAACTTTGATATCTTATGGTCTCCTCCTGCTATCGATTGCCTCTAAATACTKCTTGTAAGATAGGGCTTGATAGTATCGACATATGAAGAACTATTTCCTCTAACTTCGGTTGTTGTGAGGCTTCGTGATAGGCCCCCTTAGCTGATTGTCAGCTTGAATTTTCAACATGGACAAGAGTTTATAGGTTTAAGCTCTGTGATTAGTCATCTTTATAACTGTCTGCAAAGCTGTGTCACATCCCCCTTGATCAGATTATAAACCTCCTGGCCAGGCTGTGAGCGAAACTCTGGAACAGAAACGTGACTCTGTTCTGTGATGGCACTTAAATACAGGTGCCTGTTCCCAAAAGCTGAGAGATATGCATACCAAGCAGGTGAGGTGTTAAATGGCTTTCCAAATAAGGATGCTTTTCTRCATTGGGTCATATTCGAAGCCTGCTTCTAAGTACAGAATATAAAATATTTCTCTTGAATATGTAATCCCTATTAACTTATATACCTACCTGGACAGCATTTATATTATTTTGTGTGCTATATATCTACTAACCGGTCTATTCTACAACTGTTAGATATGGTCAATCTGATTTGTCCTTCAAGTGGATGTAAATCACTGCACKGCAAATCAACGGCACCAAAAGAATATAAGCAAGTGAAATCTCAGGCTGAATAAAATAGTTCCTCTCATACTGCTTTTGCCAGAAACCTGAGGAATCCAGAATTTCAGGCTCAGAGATTAGCTGGGGGCGGGAAATCACTGGGAAAATCACAAAAAGGAAAAGTCTGCTGAAGGCAGCAGAATGAAAGGCATAGTCTGGAGACTTTGRGAAACAACAGAATGCGTCCGTTGCCTCTGTCTGTTTTTGGCTTTTGTCTGCCCAGTTGGTAAGCTTTGAAGAAGGACATCCTTCTTCACCTCCCTTTGGAGCATGTGGCTTACTAYGGCTATCTTATTTCATGTGTGTATAAAACTCCCACAAAGAGAGGTGGAGTTCTGTTGATAGCCGTTACTTTCGGAAATAGAGCATTATTCTATATGTAACAGCAGCGATCCCTTTTCCTGGTACTACATTCTCCCTGGCTTTCATAAATGTCTAGACTGATAGGGCTATTTATTTAGCAGACTGTGTTCATTACACGCTGTGCCTGATAAGATACAGCTTCCGTGGACCATAAAAACACCTGCCAGCTTGGCTGGGGAAATCGCCAGGTCTGGCTTCCAGGTCATTCCAGCTGTGGGGCCTGCCCAAGCTTTCAGACTGAGAGTTATGTATCAGTGCTCTTTAAATGCACTACCAAGGGGCTCAGGCTCTGTGTTACTGCAGCCATTTAACAGCTGGAAGGAGCTGCAAGCTTTTTCATGGTCTGATCTGTGTGATGTCCATGTCATCCAGGCAGCAAAGGTCCAGAGAAAGCCTGTGGCATGATACATCCCCTATTAGCAAAAAGGCATCRTTAGCTCAGGAAGAAAATGTGCGTGGATCCAGAAACTGGCCATGTTGAGAGAGCAGCCTGCAAACAAGGGGTCTACCATGGGGCTTTTGGCTCTCTGCAGATGGCAGGAAAGGAAAATAAATGTCACCTGCATCTTTCTCAGCTTCTTCTCCAGAACAACAGCCGCAGCCTCGCCCCTATCAAGGAGTCCGTGTCAAAGAGCCGGTGAAGGAGCTATTGAAGAGGAAACGGGGAAATATTCATAATGCCAATGCAACGGCTGCTACAACGGTAAGAGAAAAAACAAACACAGGAGGAAAATTCTTCCTCTCTAGCTAGATTGTTGACCAGCCCTGGCACCAGCTGGCAATACTATGGTAGTAGAAGGAACCTTTGCACCTCCAAAGCATTTTGGAGGTAGTGGAAGCTTATGTTACCTGGAGATAGCAATAAATACCTCCTCAGTTTAGGTAGGATGCTTCTCAGGTGCTAAGCAACTTAAATCTCTCTTGACTTTATACAAAGGTGRAAGTACTTGGCAGGATCTAACCCACATGAACAGAAAGTGGCTTGGAAGCTAAGCAGCATGTTCAACAGCACAGAAGAGACCAGTCAAAGATGTACTTAGCTACTTGGTTGTTAGTTTCAACCTACATCTACCTGTCCTCCCAGGAGGAGGTGGTTGGACTGGTTCCTCTCTGAAGAGGAACTCCCTCTGTGCAATGGTGCAACACAAAGTTTATATTTTGTTTAAAGCCCTTTTGAGCTGAAGTCACACATGGGCTTTGGCCAGGCCCCTGGAGAGGGCTGGAGTTTGTGTGAAGTGGCTGCCAGGCTCAGTTCTCCTGTTTGTTGTTGTTGTTGTTGTGTTGTGTTGTGTTGTTTTGTTTTTTCAGAGAGAAAGGTAGGGAAACTTCAGGCACTGACATTAGAGCAGTAGCTGATACTCAACTGCTAATAGCTAATACATTCTGTTCCTAACTGTATTCTTTTCAGAGGGGATTGAACTCAAAGCCTAATCCCTAGATATTTTTGTTCTCTTTTCCAGGTTGTCTTRCCCCATCAGCCGCTTCCTTCGTATTCACCAATGGGTAATGTTTCCCTGCCTTTCTAAGCATCTCTCAGCCCTGCTGCAAGAAGGGCTCTACCTGAGCTGGACTTTAATCCTCTTCTGTTTTTCAGGCCAGCCTTGCATTGATATGGATGTTGCTGCCTCTACATTGCCCATCACAGATGATGGAGCGCTCTGTTCTGGTTGGCTCCCCCAACCCTCTTCTACATCCTTACAGCCTTTAACTCAGTGGACCACTTACCCCGATTATATGTCCCATGAAGCAGTCAGCTGTCCATACACAGCAGATATGTATGTTCAGCCTATGTGTCCTAGCTACACTCTTGTTGGACCTTCATCTGTTCTGACTTACACTTCTCAACCGCTGATCACCAATTTTGCAGTAAGTCAAAATACGTAGGTTAGAAATGGAGGTAAAATTCCCACTTTCCAGGAAGAATCATAGCGAGTCCAGGATTTAATTGGTGTGATTTATTTAATTACTGTAACATTGTGTGTCTTTGCATGTATGCCCCATAGTTATTCGAGTATTGACCCTGTCTGCTCTGTGCTGGGAATTGGTGTGGTTTGAAAGTGACAGAAAAGAGGCAGTTGCATTGGTATCGGGTGGACTCTACTGCTGTTTCCTCAGCTCTCCCCACCCCTCCAGCACTTCCCACATCGTCAACAGTCAGATTGTTCTTGCTGCTGTCCTGGCATATGAGTCATCTCTCATCAAAATCAGCAGCAGGGTTGCCAGTGTCCTGAGTTTGATCAAGGCTGTGATAGATGTTTATTGCAGGAAAATATTGTTTGCAAGTTTGAGAATAATAGTAAGGAACACTACAGTTACTGTTGTCATCACTGCCAGCTTGATGAAGTGTTCTGCAGCTTTGATTTGCAGTGTTTGAGAAAGTAGAATTATAGTTGTTCATTGAATGGATTCACAGAATATTGTACAGACAATAAATACTGTTTCTGGACAAGTAACAAGAACATAGTCACTCCTGAGATTGTGGGCAGTCTCCAAGAGATTCTTCACCCTTTAACTCAGAGTATGCACACCCGCACGCACTATTTTTTTCAAGTAAGTGGGATTCTGGGAGAAACGTCCACTGGGTGGAGCTGGAAAAATAACTTAGTGATAAATTTCTCAAAAATTGGTATTTACAGATGAAAGAATAGGGCTGAAGCAGAGGAGGACACAGACTTATGTTTTGGTTGAACCTGCGTAACTTATTTTCCTTTGAGTGGTTCAGTTCAGCTGCTGAAGCACACAAAGCAGATCAGCAAGTGCCCATGCCTGTGGCCTTCACCACTGAGGAGGTGCTACCATTTCAAGTGTCTCTCTGGTCCGTCTGCCCATGACGGACTGTCACAGAGGCCAGAATAAACTGCCTTCAGCCTTGTGGCAGCGGGGTTGTGCCCACTTGTGTGTTCATGATACTAAAGAGACACTGTCAAGGAGGGCAGTTTTCAGCACAGGGTGTAACTGTCTCATGGGCTTACAGTAAGGGTGGGAATGGGAACAGAAAGCTAGAGGGGACTTGTCATGGGTGCAAACTACTGCCTGCAAGCACCTGGGACACCCACAGCCACCACTCTCATGGGAGCCAGCGTGGGAAAACTGTCGTACTCAGCATAAAGCTTTACCCAGAGACAGGAAAAGGGACGTTGAAAGTGAGACCAAGCATCCTTCATCTTTCTGTTCGTTTGTTGTCCCCACTGCCCCTTTACCTGGCCAATTGTCTTGTTTTATTTCTTTCGTACTTCGACAGCCCAGAAGCACCACCCCAGCAGTCGTGCCTCAGATCGAGGTGACGGAGCAGCAGGCACCCCTCACGTATTTCCCATGGGCACAGCCCCTCTCTGCGCTGCCAGCCTCCACCTTGCAGTACCAGCCGGCTTCCTCCACGCTTCCCGGGCCACAGTTTGTGCCTCTGCCCATCTCCATTCCCGAGCCGGCCCCCCAGGAGCTGGAGGATGCTAGGCGAGTCATCGGCACGCTGCCCATCGAGAAGCTGCTTCTGGAAGACGAAGACAATGATACGTATGTTTTAAATCATGCTCTCTCTGTTGAAGGGCTTTGAGTTGCACATCTTGGGCCTGATCCTCACTTACTCAGTACTCACTTGGCCCTGCAGTGAGTTTTGAGTAAAAATAAAAGGAAAAGCAGGCTGGGGGGTGGGGGTGGGGACTTGGTACTTCGCTGGCCACGTCTAGTGCACCGTGATTTGTGTGTTGTGCAGAATTCACTTTGTCCTGGGGCTCAGCACACCATTACTGTGCCATTATAGTTCCTGCCAGCTCTCCCAGGCAGGCTCTTAATGCTGTGCAATTCTTGGGCTCAGCCTCAGCACAAGGTGACTCATTCTCAGACCCAGGGCGGGGTCTCAAATTGGCATACTGCAGCGTAGCCACCTCTGAGCGTAGCATTTGGAAAGGGTACGCTTGTCTCTAAATGTTGGCAGGAATTTATTCAATAGGACTGTTGTCCAGAGTGCTACATAAATGCCTCGTATGTGTTTCTTTGCTTTGTCTGTGGAGGAATCTTTACTGGATTTAGGCTGCCAGAAAAGTATTTTGGGGACCTAAATTGAGATTTTTCTTTTCTAAATTGAACCGCCCCTTTGGAAAAACAAGAAAATGAAAAGTTTAGCGTCATTTTACCGCTGTAGGTGCATCAGTCTGAAGACAAGAAATCAATACAGTTGAACTAAATGCCAGTGCAGTCAGATGTCCCTGTTCACTGAGCAGCACAAAATGGCCTAGGTGAAGTGTTTCATTTCACTTGCAGGCACGCTTGCCGAGTTGATAGACAAACACGTAGATCTGGGGCAGTGCTTTGGAGTCACAGTCCTTCAGCTGCAGGATGTTTTGGGACTCTAAAATATCCGCCTTAAAGATGGGGAGGGCCCGGTTTTGTGGCTGRCTGGTAATGCTGCATGTTCTACCAATGGACAGATCCTGGTCCCACTGAAGTCACCGAGAGTTTTGCCTGAGTCAGGATTGCAAGACATGGCCCCATATCAGGAGATCATTGAGAAGACAGGGTCTTCCAAAATCTGGACTTCAGTCTGACAAGGAGTTCATGGCATTACTGTTAGCCGGCAATACTTTCRTTTGCTCTCTAGCATTTGAGCGTGAATTTGGCGGTGTCGCGCTGTGACAGGGAACCTTAGTGACCTCTCTTGTGCCATACTGCTGTGGAAAGTTTCTCTGTGCTGTAGTCTCCCAGGTGCATGCTTTCTCTTTATAGCTTTTTGATTTTCTTTTCTGGCAAATAAGTAGCTTTACTGTTCCCTCTGACGTGACTGTAAATATTATTGTTGATGTTCATGAGCGGCATGCCAGAGGCAAAACATATTTGCAGGAGATGTATCCACTTCTAACTTTGTTTATTGTTTTCTTAATAAACAAGGGACTCCTGGCAAATGAACATGATTTCTCTGGGTTTTTCTGCTTTTCTAAAGCCCAGGATCCTTAGGTGATGTTATTATTTACAAGACTATATGAAAAGTAATTTATTGCACTGTTCATTAACTGGTGCCCAGCGCTTCGGTTGCCACCCAGGCAATATTTCAAGTGATCTTACAGTTCATGCCTGAGTGTGAAGCTTGCAAGCTCATGTCAAAAGTCTTGGACTGTCAAAAAATATTTCATTATTTAATATTGACAAATCTGGAACAGATAAACAATAGATCATGTAAGTGATCATAAAATCATTTGGAAATAGCAGTAGTTCAGGTGCATTGAAATTAGTGGCTTACATTTGCAGAAAAACCCAGCAAAGAAATTAATTAAAAGCGGCTTAGTTCACCACTGTTTACTCCAGTTTTACAAGTAAAAATCCATTCCGTAGATAAAACTGGAATAATGCAGTTGTGAATCAAGCCCATGGTAACTAAGATTGTTTTTAAATTTCTTTCACTTCAATGTATGTAAATTCTGTGTGTGAAATATAAAACAATGATGAAATGTTTCAGAATTTCTTTCTGGGTTGTTCTGATTAGAAAAAGACAAAATCATCTTCAATAAAGATCTACAGTAACTTTCATATGCCTAGAGTGTTTTATTTCCTCTCCAAAGGGTAAGAGTGTTTGCCTAGCACTCAATTAGTTCAGCAGCATGTTTACAGGCTATTTACAAGCACAGATGAGCTGTTAGGCTTTCTGCTAATTTTGCAAATCAAGGAAGATTAAAAAGGAACTCTGTGGTCCAAATATTGCCTGAAACGCTGTTTACTTATGTAGTACTTACTTATGCAAGCACTCCTGCAGTTCAGATGTCAGTCCAATCTCTGTTATTTTCTGTTAGCATCCCTGGGGATGTGCAGATGTGCAGCCTCAGCTATTGGTGAACTTGACTGAAAATCAGACCAGACTTAAAGCTGCATTTCCTCTTCCTGAAATTGCAAGGTGTGGCCCTGGGGTACAAAATCATCTGGGAAAAAAAGGGCTGCCCGACCAGCTTCTGACTAAAACGTATGCAATATTATTGCCTGAAGGGACACAAACGGTGAGGCTGGTATGACTGCCCGTAGGATGGTCTCTTCCTGTGCAAAGAGGAAGCACAAAGCTACCCATGGTGTAAGGCACACYTGGCACTACTGGAGACAGGACCTGGAGGAATGGTAGTGAGCAGAACTCTGTGTAGTTCTCTGCAATTCAGACACAGAGCAATGCAACTGAAATGAASCATTTTCCATTTCACCATGTCACCAGCAAGTTATAAGCTGACCTGTAACTGCTGTGGGGTATGACAGCTTTGTTTTATGGGTGAGATAAAGGCAAAGACTCAGTCCACCTCACCACTAGTCTRGGTTACCAAACAGAGCTGAACTTGCTCTGTTTGCAAACGCACCGTTTGGAAGGGGCTGTTTGTTACGTTAAATGCCGAGGTGTTACCCATGCACCCCAAACAAATGAGAGCATCTGATGCAGTATATTGGCCCCAACTCTAGGGTTTGTGGAGGACTTGGATACCCCGTGGCACAAGGGTGAGTCTCACCTGACAGAATGTGTTGAAGTGGAAAGGAGACAGGATGTCAAAGCTCAGGAGCACTGCCAGGGTCTTGAAAACAGCAGTTATTTTGAGGGAGGGAGCTTTTTCCCTGGGAGCAGGTGCTTTCAATGTCAAGCTGTCCAGTGCCGATGGCATGTTTTCTGTGCAACCCCAGATATAAACCCCTCAAAGCAGCTATTCTACCCTCTAAAACTGTTTACTCCCAGGGTGATTCATGGCTAAGCAATGATCGCTGTCTTTATTTACTGTCTTAGAATTCTACATATTTATGCAGCTAAAGGTATGAGGGCGTATGCGTTGGCAGCTGCAGAACGAATGAAAGAGCTCCAAAGACTTGATGCCAAGGAGCACAGAGGAAAGGTAATGCAGACCACCRCCTCCTGCAGACAGCAGCATTTGGGATGGGCATGGGCTTTGCATGGCTGAGAGTGACTGATGCCTTGAAAAATTAGTTCAGCCCTTCTGTAACTGCAGAAGCAGTCTTGGGCAATGATACACCTGGCTTAGGTGCCTCTGACAGGAGCCTGAGGTTAGGTGGGATGAAAACAGTCTTTTCAGTCCATGGTTCAGAGAGTGGTCTAAGACTACGCTGATGTAGGAAGGCACTCCTGTGTTCGCGGTAGTCTCTGAGGGCAAAAGATTTGTGAACAAGTGGTGTGTGCCGTGAGTGCTGCCTCTGACATAAATAACACTTCAGAGCTGCTGAATGCAGGCTCTCACCCAAATTAGGGCTTAAGTGCGGAAAGTGGCATTCAGTAGGAGCTGGGAAATGCCCCCACTCTCGAGGTGCCCTGGGTCCTAATTTGTGGGATTCAGAATCTGCCCATGAGCTGTCTTTGGCTTCTGCGCCGCAGCTCGCAGCCTTCTAGATCCTGYTCAGCACAGACTCTCCTTTTCTGTCTTATAACGGCATCTGCCTGAAGACTCTCTCATTTTATTTGCTGTGCTGCTTTTTTCAGACTCCTCTGCTGGTGGCTGTCACTGCCAGACAGCCAGCTATTGTCCACGATTTGATTCAGATAGGAGCAGATGTTAACGCCGTAGACAACAAGGGGCAGTCAGCTTTACATCTCGCTGCAACGTACGGGTATGCCCAGGTTCTCCAGGTAGGAAAAGCTTTCATGGTTTTGATTGTTAGCAGTAAAAACCTTCAATAAAGTTGCAGTGTTGATGTCTTTAAATAATTGTTCCAAAAGGAAAGATGTCAGTGAACAATGAACAGTGGCCAAAGTCTCTTTTTCGTTTCCCAAGGTAGGAACTGACTCCCCAGGTAATTCCTGTTTTAGGAGTATTTTTTTTTCCAGCTAGCATCAGCTTTCCATTATAGAAGAAATGGTTTTAGCCACTGTACCTGTGGGGGAGAATAAATTCTTTCTGTGGACCAGAGCAGCAAATCCGGGGGTGGCAGGCCAGGCGGAGCAGGCTGGCTCTGGCCTGAGCCCTGAGTGCTGGTCAGCCGGGCGCTGGACCGACTCCTGCGTTGAAGACGAGGGTCCCTCGGGGGCTGCTAGGTGCAGGCGAGCAGGGGGAATAGCGCCAGTGGGGCAGGGCGTGAAGCCCACTCAGTGGTGTCAAGGTCATCCAGCGCAGAGCAGCAAATCGTGTCCAGATTCAAACTAGCTGAAGGGAGAGCAGCTGTGACCCTGGGTACAGAGCCAACTCAGGCACAGCTTTCAAAATGAAACTTTTTTTTTTTTTTTTAATGTGAAACCAAGAACCAGTGGGGAAGATTTTCCAAGTCATGGGAGAAACTAGATGCCTCAGTTTGGCCTCAATCCACTAGAGCTTTCAGGTCTTACTGGAAACATCTGCCCCAAGAGAAAGGAACTGGGCACGCCGTGCAGATGGGTGTCAAGCACGCCCCTGCTGTCAGGGCTGTGCAGAGCTCTGATCCCCTGCTGGATGGAGCTTTCCTAGGTAAACCAATTACTTAGGGAAACGGTGGTGGTGCAACTGATCCCCTCAACCCCCACCCTGGGCTACTTGTTTTGTTTCAGGGAAGGAGTCGATCTGGC
Source organism: Rhea americana (assembly GCF_003343005.1). NCBI lineage: Eukaryota > Metazoa > Chordata > Aves > Rheiformes > Rheidae > Rhea > Rhea americana. The sequence goes on along the minus strand of NW_028186623.1, from coordinate 4,701,495 downwards.
AGTTGGGAAAAATGCACCTCTGCCACTGTAATACATTAAAAATACTCTTCAGTTTAACGCGCATCTCTGTGTAGACAGAGCCTGTCGTTAGCTTATGTGCCAGCCAGACTGTGACAGTGCTGGGGAGTACGTTAACCTGTTAGGAAGCCCACAGTGGGAATTTTTGCAAGGGATTGCACGGCGCAGATAAGTATACCGGAACGCGACTGTTAATTGCTTAGCCGTCGKCCATAAAATTAAATAAACGAAGTGTGCCTGCCTTGATTCGCATGGGGACCGAGGGGAGGCAGCTTTGTGGCAGAGCTTTACGGCAGCCGTGCTGATGAGGTTGCCGGAGGGCAGGGCCCCGGGTCCGCTGCGGGTGAGGGACGGAGCAGCGAAGGAGCCGCGGGTTCGCGCGCGCCGGCGGTTGATTTCCGTCGTTCGTTAGCCCCGCTTTGCGCGCTCCCCGTGTTAAGTCACGAGCAGGCTGTTAATGTGTGACGTCGTGAGTTCCTAGGAAAACAGGTGGTTCGTTTGGCCGAGAAAAGCACATTTCATGCAGATGACTCCATCAAAGCTTTCCGTGATGCCTTGTGTTGGAAATATTTGGGGTTTTTTTTGCTTTTTGTTTTTAACTTAATGTAACACGGGAAAATACACGCAGAATCATAGAATCAGTAAGGTTGGAAGGGACCTCTGGAGATCATCTAGTCCAMCCTCCCTGCTCAGCAGGGTCACTTAGAGCATGGTAGACAGGGTTGCATCCAGATGGACCTTGAAGGTCTTCAGAGAAGGAGACCGTACGTGGGCTTGCTCCTCAGTGGGGACGAAGCCACAAAATGTTATGGTTTCCTTTGGCTGTTTTTGTTTTATGTTCTCTAATGGACTAAACATCTAATCTCTAATCATCAGGCACCTCAAAGCTATTTGTCAATATTTGATCTGGATGTATTACATTATTGTTGTGAAAAGAGAGCACAAGCCCTAACGTCTCTGGATAATCCTCCAGTGGAAGGATTATGTCCTGTGCCTCATCTAACTAGACACGATTCTGAATGAGTCACTACAGTGCGAAATTCTCCACCAAGATGCTGAAATGTGAGCAGCTTACATTACTCAACCAAGAGCAAAAAAAYGTATTATCTATAAAATTTTAGATAAGGAGCTACTCAGCTGCATCCCATCAGATCAGTCATTTTCTGAAGCTGAATTTTCAAACTGTTTGCTCTCTGCTAAATCCAAGCAATGCTCAATTCCAGATCACAATTTCATTTCTTTTATAARTTGTACATTTTTACTGCTGCAGCCCTTGCAACAAGCCATTTTATTAACCTGTCACACAGCTATATGTTAATAAATAAATAAATAAAGCCAGCTTGAGAATTTCTGTTGCTGAGGAGCTTTTACGTGATRAAATTTTGCTCTACATATCAGGGAGAGATTTCTGTTTTTCCTTGTCAAGAGTAACACTGAATAATATGAATTATTACTATGGAGACGGGCATTTGCTTAGGTCAGGGTACAAGCGAGGAGGCTAACTTGATCTCTGGGTTTAGGGAAAATGATCATCTTGGATAAACCTGAATGTCACTATTTGGAAATAGGATTCACAGCACTAAAACACATCTAGTGTCAAATGGTAGCTTAGCTGGCAGTTAAATGATAATTTTCCTGTTGTTGGGATTTTTTTTTTTTTGATCTGTAATTTTAATTAATTTTGTCTTTGACAGTATTCCATTGAACTAAAATTCTCCATTTCATTTGTCAATTCTAGGTTATACTGTCACTAGGTTTTCCTCTCGATTTAGAAATGAAGGATTTTGAAGGTAAGACCCTTTGCACAAATATTTTATAGTGGCATTAGGAAAATGAGAAAATTATACTGGCTGTTTCAGACTTTGACTGATGCTCCTTGGTATGCAGTGTTGTGCAGGGAGACCAGAGTGGCCTCAGAAACTGCCCTGGGGAAAGTCCGCGTTGTGAACTCGGGCGGCACCGGGTTCGGTGTTTTCTAAACGCGCCTAGAGCTGGGCACGTGCTGAGGTGCCTCGTAAAGCATCTCGTCCAGCCGCCAACGCCGCACCTCCCAAACCAGCTGAAGGGCTGGTTTCCCCCGAAGCCCTCGCGCCCTCCCTTGCAACCCGTAACTGTCGGGACTGCCGTTATCTCCTGTCCTGCCTTGGTTTCGCAGGCCATACGCCGCTGCACTGCGCCGTCCTGGCCCATAACGGCCTGCTCTGGGAGCAGCGGGGTCGCCGCACGACRGCGGAGCAGCAGCAGAAGGACTTTCAGCACCGGAGCGAAGAGCTGGAGTCCTGTATCCACCTCCTGGTGCAGACGGGAGCCTCCATCTACAGCCGGGTAGGCAATCRGCGCCGCCTCTCGCTCGTTTTCCCGGAGCTGCTCGTTCGCGTGGGGAACGTCTCCTGTGCTGTCTGACGCTTGCGCTCGAAACGCGGAATTGGAGCAGAAATGAACTGCTGACGCGAGGAGCAAGCTCTTCCCCCTTGCAAGTGACTGGTTGCGTATTAGACGAGTATAGAGCACGGGTGAGAAKTTGGGCTCCCAGCTCCTGGCTTTTGGAGGAAGGTTTGAAGCAAAGACTGGACAGCGATGGGGCCACTGAAGGGAGGGAGGTGCTCCCGTTTAGCTGCAGAGCTGCCCTAGGCTTTGGTCCACTGGATTGTACAATGTCTTTAAGCTGCTCTGCAAGACATTTCTTGTTTTGTGATGTTCTTCTGTTTCTAAACAGGATGTGAAAAGCAACAAGACGGTTCTTCATTATACAGTCCAGGATGGGAACATCTCCCTGCTCAGATACTTCCTGGAGCTGAACTCTTTCAAGTCCAAGGACTTTGTCAACAACAAGGTGAGTTGGGCCCCTTGCAGGCAGGACTTGTGTATGAATCCACATGCAGAGAAGATGTAGAGAGAAGTTAGTGTGAGACCTGAATTGCAGTGGGAGCCTGCATGTTGACAGGGCTGTGAGGAGATGTCTGGGGTCCTGCAGAAATCAGACRTCCTCTTCCCCCATATGTTTTTCTGAAGGGAAAAGAACAACAGTTGGTGAAGTCGAGCCTTTTTTTTATTATTATTTTTATTTTTTCACCTGAAACTGTATTTTCCAGTAAATAGCCATCTCACCTGGAAAGCAYTGCCTGGCTTGGACTCTGAGTTTTGTCATGAAACCGGGGCGTCCTCCCAGCGGGAGGACACTGACGGAAGGAAAGAGCGAGATAAGTAGGGAAGAGAATGGACATGGGAAGTGGTTAGTTGAGGAGGAACGTGAACTTTATCACCTTAGGATGAAGACTGAGAAAACAGACGTGCCCTGATGCAATGCTTTGCTCTCAGCATTRCGTCGCTGCCGACAGAGGACAGTTGAGGGCAGCCATGTGCCAGTGGTCTCCGTCAGCGGCAGCATCCACCGCGAAGGGCAGAGTGCCTATTTCAGCTCAGCGAGATGGTGACCCTTTCTGCCTTAGATGTTGTTTGCGAGTTTCCCAGCTCKGTTTGTGCCTGGGAACATCTCGCTTATTGTGGTAGCTGGCTGTGAGTTTGAGCCTAGAGAATCAAAATATTTACAGGGCCCACCAAGCCTTAAAAGCTGTCATGAGCAGTAAGGAAAGACAGACACGTATTGCAGGCAGTGAACCCAGACGCTGACACTGCCAAGCGAAACYGGCTCTTTGAAGGGAGGCAGCATCTCTGCTGAGCACAGGCGCTCTGGAAAGCAGATTATCTCTGAACCGGGGGACTTGAGACTCTGCTAAATGCATGACTCTGGGTGCTCTGTATAGCCCTGCTTACGAAGTTGAAGGTTTGCTAATGCTGATTCCTCAGTGTAGGGCTTCTGGAGGCGTGACTATCCCCAGGATGTAGAAAGCAAGCTAGAAACCTTCTCAGTACTGCCACTGAGTCACCCATCCCCTTGCTGCCCCAAACTTCACCTCTGAGCAGATACAAAGCATTGACATTATCTTGTAGCTGTATCTGGGCTGCACCCATCCTCCTGAGCAGAAATCCTGACATTCCTGTGCTGTCGCTGAGACATCGGTCTGTACCATCAGCCAGAGCTTTGGCTCCTGGCTAGCTGCCCCCCTCCAGCAGGGCTAAGTGATGATTTTGGGTGCTTTTGCAGAGGTGAACTATTTACCCTTGCAGAAAGTCCACCGTGAGCAAGAAGGACAATGGGAGGGAAGAGAAGGCCATAACTCTGTTTAGAGAGGATCAGTGCATTAGCTTTCAAATTCAAGAGGGTCACCATCTCTTAGCCTTGCCCTGCACTTCCTACAGCATCCATGCATTTGTGTTCATCAGAAAGGAACTGATTCTTTTCTGTTGACTCAGTTGGTGACTTGGGGAGCAGCTAGTGGGTAGCTTCATGTTTCTTCCTACAGATTTCTGCTGGACTGGAGGACAGGAAGTGCATTTTGCTTTGTGTGTGTGTKTGTGGGGGGTATCTACRTTGTAAGGTGAAATTGTATTGCCTTCTGCTACGTTCTTTCTGTATCTTTTAAGACCCATTAAGCAAGTACTAGCTTGTCCRTGGGAGTCTGCTGTTGTCTCCTGATCACAATCCTGTGAGAGTTTTTTACTATGATAGGATCACCTGGAGCCTTCAGTCTTGCTGATGGGCTGTCCAGGACAGTGAGAAATATGATGGCAAGCTYGACTGATTTCCCATCCCAGCTTCCAAGCTCTTCCAAGTAGGAAGATGCCATGAAAACATAAAGGCATGGAGTCTTTGTGTTTTTGCTTCCCTGGCTCATCCTCTCTTTGCTATCGTTCTCTCATTTCACTTCCTCTTCCTTGTGGATGTTATAGTGAGAAAAGCATTGAGGACTTTGAGGTATATTCCATCTGAATACAATTTTTAGAGCCTGTATATGGGGGCTGTAGATTGTTATCTCAGATAAGCCCCATTAAAGCTAATGGAAAGGCTTCAAGATCAGGAACTGTCAATTGTCACATTTTCTTGCTTTCTTAGCCCCATGTCTGGATTTGAAAGATATCAAATGTTCCTGGATTTAATGCAGCAAACAAATGCAGATGCTTCCATTTTAATGAGAAGTCCTATAAAGAGCTTGGGACCATCCCCTGACTTTATGAGATGATAAAATTGACAAGAATCTGCTGGTTCAGGGCTTGTAAAATACATTGCCTAAGAAGAGCTTTTAAGATTTCCATACTAATTTGTTATTTTGTTTTGTGCTTCAAAGTCCCTATGTGTCACTGGTCAATAGGACCTGAATATTACATTATCCTTTTTTTAAAAAAGGAATAGTAATAGGGGTTATAGTGTGTGTCCAAACCATCCAAGTTCATGAGAAATGAACCTGAGAAATGTATGATCATTTCAGAGAGAAAAAATATACAGCTGCCTAAATGAGACTTCTTACAGACTAAAAATAATACCTGGCCTTATGCATTTGCTTATTAATTCTTTGTCATTTAAAACCGTTAGCAGTCATACCTGACTGGGCAGTGGCACAGCTTTCTATACGGTCTGGTGATACTAGAGCTTTCCTGCAGCAAATTGCTGCGTGCTCCATCCTGCGCCCCCCCGTGGCCTTGCAACAAATTATGTCCACYGTTTCTGCACAAATCCTGTGCCCCAAAATGCTGGAGTCGGGATATGCTTAAGCTGGTCCTTGACCTTAGGACTCTGTTTAAAGATGCTGCAAAGACAATAAAGTCAAGCGCAGCCTTCAGCACTCTGGGTAGGAAGGAGGAGAAGGCCTGGAGCTCRGTATGATTTATTATGTCTACTCCAGAGCTGGACTCCCTAGCAAGCCCTGCTCAGCCCACGGTGCACGAGGTCACTGGGGGACAAGGGCAGCTGGACCTTCAGGTTGGCTGTGGGATGGCTCCACACCTTCCAAAAAGCCTCTTGCTAAGGCTGTGGCTTTGGTGACCTGGGAGGAAGCACGCAGTCGCAGAAGAGGCCTGGTGTGCAGGAGATCAGTCTGAAATATAAGCTATACATTTTGGAGCCTGGCTTTCGCTTGTGTCAAGGTCTCTCTGCAACTTGGAGCACTTCAGAGTAGTTGTAGAGGGAGCAGAGGGAATGTGTAGAGCACAGATGGGTCGGTTATTGTTGGTCCTCGCATAACTTAGTGTGATCTGTAACACAACAAACTATGCAGTATGCATCTCTRTTATGTATCTCTAGGACTGATTTAAACGTTTCCAAGTAAATCAGCTCCTATTATTTCTCTTGGGAGCAAATGCATGTTACACAATCTCTGTCCTTTGCTTTCTCAAACAACTCATCAGGTCCATAACTACATAAGAATATGATTTGGGGGGAATCTGCAAGGTGATTAGGAACTTTGCAGATAAGAGGGTTGTTTTTTAGCTGCCATGTGCTGCTCTAGCCAAATACCTGTATCCAAAGTATCAAGGATCCCCATCTGTAGTGCTCTATCACCCAGAGAAGTCTGCGCCCCTGAATCTCCCAGTTCTGCTAAGCCAGGAGCCGCGATACATGGGGAACACAGAGCAGGGATATTCCCTCACCTCTGGGTAAGCAATAGTGTGGGGTTTCCTCATTTCTCATTTCGCAATTCTCTGCTTTTAGGATGGTCTGAGTAGGTGGCACAGCTTATCAGAAGGTTTCTCTTTTTTTCTTTTTTTCTTCTGTTGCGTTAGGCTCATGGCAACACAGCTTTGCATATGGCAGCTGCATTGCATCGTGACAAGAACCAGACAGAAATCATCCAGTTGCTCCTTGACCATGGGGCAGACCCGAGCATCCGAAACTTAGACAACGATCAGCCAATCCACATGGCTCCTTCTGGGAAGGCTGGGGATCAGGTACGTGACCTGCATTGCTTCTGCTTCCTGACACATCTGCATGGTTTTCTGTGCTTAACAGGGAAGCAGCGAGGGCATGCCCTCGTCAAGTCATATGATGCGAGTCTGAGGTTGGAGTGGTGTAGGCTGGGGTTCCCTACTTGAGCAAACCCATAATGCAGGAGCATAAAGTAGGAATTAGCTGGTACTCAAAAAAAAAAAAAAAAAAAATAAAAGGGGGTATCAGTATACAGCTCTTTTATAATGGAAACAAATCTCAAGGGAAGCTCAGGTTTCGTGCCTACAGGTATGAGAAAGAAGAAAGACTACTGGAGCTCATTATAATCTCTTATATGTTTATATGTGTGTATGTATATATAATATAATAYGCACACRTGTATATGTATGTGTATATAYTATATAATATGCACATGTGTGTATATATATGTGTATAGATTATATGTGTGTGTGTATATACACACACACAACTAATGCTTACACCCCTCTACAGTTTCACACAATGCATTATAAACTTTTACTTTTTTTTTGACAGATTAGGCATTTGCTCAAGAAAGGGAGAGGTGCATCTGCCTTTGTTTCCTGTCGCCAAAATGCCAGATCCTAGGTTGCCTGCAGTTTCCGGCATGGCTTCAACTTCACCTTGCTGGTCACACAGGGTCTTTTAGAAAAGCTGTGAGGACAGTTAACCGAAGTGTCTCTGTCCCTAAAGTCTTTAAAACAGGATGGGGTGACAGTGTTTCTCAACCTGTGGACCATTAGCAGCATGTAAAATATCATAAGATGGACTTCGAAGTGATTGAAAGTTTTATTACAAAAGATCTGATAATCCTGAAACATACTGTATTGCTTGTAAGCAAGAGGACAAGCAAAGAGAATGACTGTTAGATAAATGTACAGCCAAACTTAGATTAAACAAAAACAAAAAAAACCAAAAAACAAAGAACAAAAAAAAAAAAAAAAGGCTGAGAAACACTGCTCTAAAACATGCTGGAACTGTGCCTCCTGTTAGGTCCTGTACAGAGGTACTGGGTGGGACGCTGAGGCTTTTGTGGTGTGCAGTTATCCCAAGTGACCCTGCTCTCCTGAAAATGCTGAGCCAGCCTGAGGAGTTACCCTGGGCATGGCTATATTGCCTCTGAGCGAGCAGAGGAAGGTCTGAGCACAACACCTTCAAGCGAGAGTTTCTGCAGTTGCTACTAACTTGTTCCTTAGCACTTGGTGGAGGAAAGCTGAAGCAGCTCGTTGTGGCCACAGTCTCCTACCCCACTCTGAGAAAGGAAAACAGATGTCTGCAAGAGTGCGTGTGTGGGGCAGGCTCCCAGCACAGGTGGTTCGTTTGGCTCCTGGGAGCTTCCTGGAGGAAAGGACGCCTCTGAGATGTCCGATGYGAGCCAGCTCTGGTGGCGAAGCGCAGTGGAAAGCTTGGCTCTGACGGCACCCTGGAGCGGGGACCTAACCCACCTTTGARCTAAGGCCTTGCAGCGCAGGAGATGGAGTTCTCAACAGCCTTTGGGGATGGACGTGGTGGAAAAGCTTTGAGTGATGTGGGCCTGAGCGCAGGATCAGAGTGCAATGTGGAAGTGCTCTCCTATTCACTTGCTTATCTTAGGGGGCATTTTAATAGATTCTTCTTATTCTTTCCGTGAAATGATTAGTGAATTGCTGTGCAATCAACTGGCAATGGTGTCTCTGCTGGGTTAGTAGGAGTGAAAGTAAATGCCTAAGGGGAGGGAAAGCTGTGTTTTGACAACCCATTCACGCAGGGTGGCTCATCTCTAGTGAGCGTTCTGAATTTGCTGTTTTTTCAGCGTTGCACAAGTTATTTTTTCTAACAGGACTGAACAAAAAGGTGAAGGGCAGATCCTCTTAAATCACTGCAATAACTTCCTTGATCATCCACTGACTGACTCTTCAACAAGACTGGAGATTCTAAAGCACTTGTGAGTTTTGCAAACTAGACTGTTTAAACAACTGTTTAGCAGGCTGGAAAAAAGCTCTTAAGAAATGCAGATATCCTGACTAGAGATCTCTGTGGCTTTCTCAGCCCTCCTCCTTGCAGTTTTGCTATTGCTTTTCACTACACTATGCCTACAAACCTGTCAACATCCTCTGATAAAAAAGTGGACCTGTATTTGCATATATTTGCATAAATTTGCATACCTCTGGGCACAGGCCAGCTAAAGCATGTGCTTTCTTACTTTGAAGCGATGCTATATCAAGCCCTGAATCAAGTGATAACTGAGACACCAGACTCAGTGCTATGTCTCAAGTCAAAAACGGCCAATAAATTATCTATTTCTTAAACTTGATAGCAACAAAATTGTAAATCTGTGACTAACACATGGCATGGGATGCACCAGGGAACATCCTTCTTTGCATAAAAGCTTTTTGCCTTCTAGAAGCGTCTGTGAGATGACAGAAGTCGTTCTGCAGCAAGTGAAAAGAATACACGAGCCGTTTGCCAGAATGGTTTGTGTCTTTATTGTTTCACCTGCCCATGTTTAATACGGAGCAACATGATTAGGGACTTGTAGTCTGTAAACATTGCCAACTCCAGCGTATCAGGGAAAACACCACTCTGGGAGGGGAGGAATACGTTTTTGCTCCGAGCACCTCACTGGCCACCTTGTTACTCAGAGCTGAGAGATGGGATTTGCAGCGGGAAGATCCCGTGACTGACCCAGAAAAGGTTCCTTCTCGCTACAGACATCTCCTTACTCAGCTTCCCAAAGCTCGTACATCAGAGACCTGCTGTGAAGGCAGCCACAACCATAAACTGTTCGTATCCTCTTTGGACAGGATCCACGAGACAGTTGCGGGCTGCTGCTTCCCGTGCACCTTTCCCTGTCAAGTCAGCGGACTCCCGGCYTGTGTACCAAGGAAATTCCTCCTAAGGCCCAAAATGGGTCTAGGTGTTCAGTCTTGTGTGCTGGGGTGAATTTCATTGATTTGAGTAGTATTTTATTTCACAGTTCATCTCTCAATTTTTYGGTGACTGTTTCAGGGAAACGTTCCTTGTATAACCTTAGCAGCACTGGCAGTGTGAGATACCCCTTTATTTGCACAGTTTATTCCTTCCTACCTGTGGCTTTGGATAAGTTGCTAATAACAAAGGCTTGTTATCACTAAACAAATGTTCTGAGGTGGTACCATGGAAAAGTCACYAGTTGGTTAGTAAGGAAATTGTTTTTGATCAAATAGGCAGTGCAACTGGAAAAGAACCTGAAAATAATTTTTATTTTCTTTGACATTGCATGTTACTTCTGGGGTCATTTGTAAGGGGGGCTTTTGTAAGAGTGGAGTGACCCTAACTCTTGGTAAGCACAAGTTTACATGGGATGGCAGAATTTCACCTGGTGTGAACTATTGAAATGCCAGCATTTCAGGAGTGCTCTGCCAGCTGTTTTGGAGATATGACCCAAAATATGTTCTTTTATTTATTTATTCCTTTTTTTTGGTGGAGTGGGAAAAGAAAGCAGGAAAAGATGATGTTCCACGTAGCTGGAAGAATAAAAAACCACAAACAACCTTTGAGTAGTCCTYCTCTGTTGCTTTCTTCCCTTCTAATCATAGTCAGTCCAGAAATCACGAGCTTTTACTTCCATTGCATATGTCAGCAGGAGCCACTGACATGGAACTGGGGAACAACAGCATCTAAAATATGTTTGCAGTCCATGGTGCAGGGGTTGCAGAACARCTAGAGAAAGAACAGCAGAAGAATAGAAGTGTTTATCAGTCAAAATAGCTGCAAGGGCTGAAGGATGGCGAAACCTACTTTAATGGAAGCTGTCGGAATCCAGAATCCCAAGAGCAGAGAAACATTTTGCTGGAATTACCTCAGTCCCGTCAGAGCAGTTGGTAATTTCAGAGCAGCTGGTCCCATGCAGCATGAAGCCAAGAGTTATTAAATATCTGCTATCTTTGAAAATACATAGTGTGCTCCTATCTCAGGACCTCAGGCACCTGCAACCCCGGAAATCCGGGAGAGATTCAGTGGACCAGCCCTTTGGAGATAGCTTCCCCTCAGGAAAGGTGTTTTTTTCTTTTTCCCAGAGTAAGGCAACATCCAAGAAGCAGGAATAGGCACACGATGGTGGGTTTACAGCCCTTGTGCTCAGCCTGCCGTTTCTATGTGGTCATGTCCAGACATCAGCCATAGGTTTGATAACAAACAAAACTCCCCTACTGCGCACCGCAGTCTCTGCTTGTACAAAACAGTCCTCTTCGGGGTGCCACTATAGCCAAAGGCAACTGCATGGATATATACCACTCTACACCAATAAAGTGCAATCTGCTGCTGATATACAAGGTTTAGATATCTGCTTAATGTGGAAGTAAGATACATGTTGTTGGAYGGTAATACAGCTGTCATACTGGAGCTGACTTCCTTGCTGGCACGGTTTGTTTGGTGGACTGGGGTACTATTAATCATGTTGTAAAACGTGTTAACAAGAGCACTCCCTTTGATGCTCATGTATTATTTTTGTATGTTGTTTCCTTTGTTATATGAGAGCACCTTTTACTGRTTCTCTTAAGTTCAGGCCAACACTGCCAAGCCCACAGGGAGGATGTGGTCATCCCATTTCCATTGGAAGCCTCAATTATCCTGCCTCAGCCTTATCTTCCCATGGCTGTTTAACTTTGGTGCACCACTGATAGGCGATGAAAGATGTGCCAATGCTGCAAGCAGGGGTCAGCAGTCATGATCCCTGAGGGACCTGTGGAGCAGGCTAGAGCAGAAGTTTAATCCCTCTAAGGTCCTGAGATGACCCKTGGTGGCTGAAATCTCTGCCATCATGGCTAAAATGATGGCTAATGTGCCTATCTCTGCACAGTAATCACCTTAAAGGGTCCCTTAMAGGGTAATCACACCTTTAACTGCAGCAGAGACAGCTGCTGAATAACTCCTATTTATAGGCTTTCTGGGACCAAATGTGTTCATCACTGGGACCAGCTCTAACATTAATCATTTAACAACTGAGGAGATGCAAAGACATTATTTAAAGTTGTCCAAATACTTTAAAGCAAACTTTGGAAAAAAGCTACTGCCTTACACAAGGCAAAGGAACGAGCTGTGTGTTGGAAAGGTACAGTTATCTCCATGTGATCTCTTTGTCTCACGTAATCTCCCTGTCTATCAAAACCAAAATGAAATGATCTGCCTGGGGAGCTGGTACTGGACCTGGAAAACATGCCCTTTACRGCTCATACGGGGCTTGAGGAGTAGGGAACCCGTCTGGAGACYGCGTGGGAGGAAACCACTGTGTTTTCTGAGGAAGGGGGATAGAAAGTTGCAGAAACTGGCATTATATTTATTTCTTAGTCTCATTAAAAAAAATTTTACTCTCTACCTCACTTTTCATAGATTTCACAGAGTAAGGGAATATTGGTTGCTTTTTTTTGGTAGAATGGGGAATATTTCCCCATTCATCAGCTGGGATGTGTGTRTCTTGCTGCATCCCTGGCAATGTGGATATATTCGGTGCTGGGGAACTGGGACACTTCTCAGTTACCTGAGGAAGTGTCTGCAGGAGGAGGTTAGCCTACAGCTAGTTACACTGTGAGTTTGCCTTCAAAGATGTACTTAATCTTTTTAAAATTTTTGTTAGATTTAGTACAGAAAATCCTTTGTTCTTTCCAGTCTGGGTGCTCAGCTGAGGAACCGATTGCTTGTCGGTCTGTCTTACTGAGCACTGTTAAAAGGAGCTGCGAGACRGTCTTGAGAAGGTCTGGGTTTGTGCAAGAAACAGCGAGTTACAACTTTCCCATTATATTAAAAGAAATTGCTTAGCTCCTATTACAGTTGATTGTGCTGAAAGGTGGAGAAAACCTGGTATTAATGGACAAAACTAGGCAAAAGGTTTTGGAGCTACCTCAGCCTCTCACTAAAACTCTACTTGCCCTGGGGAGCTGGTGTTGAGCRGTAGCCAAAGAGGGGTGTTTTTGCTGGAGTCGGCCCCTGTGCAGGCCGTGGGGCCTCTCTGGCGCTTGACCCCGGAGAAAGCCCCGAGCTTGCGCGGGAAGAAGCAGGTCTGCTGCGCGGGGACTGCTGGAGAGCTCAGCGTGGCGGCTGGGCGAGAGCGGCGGCTGAGAAGGAGCAGGTCCGTCTCAGAGGCGGGTGACGCCCAGCTTCCTCTCCGGATGGTGTGCGGGGTGCTGAGGTGCCCATACGCTTTTCATCTGCTGCGATGCATGAATGAGACTTCTCATGCCGCTCAGGAATTGCTGCCCGGGTCGGCTGCTGCGGGCCTCTCTCCCTCACCCCTGTGCCTGCAGGGCCGGGATCCTAGGTCTTTAGCRGAAGAGACAAGCACTGACACTCAGCGCAGGAGGAATGAGCAGGCTTCAGCACGAGTACAAAGTTATTTATTTGTAATAAAAGGAGCAGTCTTAGTGTCTGGTAAGTTGTGTCTGGTAAGGTGACTTACGGTTTCTTAAAAAAGTAAAAAAACGAAAAGCCCTGACCATACAAGATAGGAGGACTAATGTAGTGACAATGGTATGTAGGAAATACCTAAGTAGTGAAGAATAAACTGGGCTGTGTTAGGCAGTGGTACTTTGCATAGTTCATGGGCAATTAATCTGATTTGGATACAATGGATGTGTAAAAACCACTGTCCCCATTAGCTGTAGCAGATGTCACAGTTCCCAGCCCTTCTGAAGAAGTCATCAGCCATGGCCACGGGTGGCAGGTAGTCCATGCAGTCTGTGCCGGGGCARGGGAAATACTCCGGGACCCGCGTGTCCACGTGCTCGGAGCCGCAGGATGCGCAGCAGCAGGCGGAGGCGGTGTACAGGGAGGGGGTATGGCAGGACCACTCCTCCGTGGGGCAGCCGTAGGTCTTGGTGTCCAGAGCAGAGGGTGGGCTGTGGGGCAGCGGGGTGAAAGGAGGTAGCTGAGATGGGGAGCAGCTATAGTTTAATGGGCTGGACAGATCAGCTGAACCAGGGGATCCAGGAGCCTGGAGTTTGAGAGAAGAAAACACAATGTTTTAGGATGCTGTTCCAGGAATCACACAAATGCCCARTGTAGAGCCAGGATTTCCACACCTTTGCCTTTCTCAGAAGGGTCTGGCTACCCAGAGAGATGGTTCGGGCCTTGGGGGACTAAAACCAAGAGGTGTTTTCTGGGACACTAGCACCAGTTCGTCTGAGTTTGACAGCTGCTAGTAGTAACAGGGCTGCTCCTTGCAGGAATGCTATAGGATCTGGGAGAGGGATGTTCCCTATTCTGCAGCCTCTCTCTGGGCTTGTGCCTTCTTGTCTTCTGCTCCTGATGGAAAAGGACACAGAAGACTGAGTCCTCGCAAGCAGCCTGAGTTGCTGTGGCAATTCCCCAATGCCCCTGAAAGCAACTAGCTTCCCAAATCAGCTTGCCGCTGTTTTGCTCCAAGATGTGACACCCTTCCCCAGCTTCCCTCTGAGCGTGTCTGCGGCTGCTCCTCTAGGATGCAAAGCTTACCAGGCTCTGGTTAAAGCAGAGCGGGACTGGCTGGAAGGAGTCGGAGATGTAGTGCGAGGGCGTCTGGAGAGCACCGAGGGCTGGGTCTAAGGGCCCCTCTGCCTGAAGATAGGAATCTACCAGCTGCTCCAAATAGCTAGGGCTTTCTTCACAGGAGAGGCAATCTGAAAACTGCCGTGATGGACAGTAGCTGGGAGCAGAGGAGATGGGTTCTGCATCGAAAGGTGCTAGGAGAGAAGGTAAACCAGGAAGCAGCAGGTTATTCAACGTCTGTCCTCACAAAGGGCAGATTTTGCCCCAGGACAGATTGCAGTACTCTCATGTGCTGAGCAGCCTCATAGATTTAAACACAGCAAAAGGCCCATCAAGTTCAGACTGGATTTTGTAGGGGAGCAGGTACCAGGAGGAAGATGATCAAAAGAACCCAAATGACTTGGGAACTTTAAGTCCCCTTGGAAATCTCCRAGGTCTTTAAATACTGCTAGAAACTCTCCCTCTTGCTCCAAGCCTTTGGGACGGGAATCTAGCTGGGAATTCCCTCAGACTCCTTTGACCTTCTGGCCTCACTTTGAAAGTGAACTTTGCAGGGGCCTACATGCTTGCCTTGCAGTGGTTTATGCTGGGTGGCTTAGCAGATAGCTTGCTGTTTTGCCTCACCCAGCCTGCAGATGCAGGGTAGCTGTGTCTGCAGAAGGAAGCAGGTAACAGAAGAACATTTGCTCTTTTATCCTCCATTGAAGGAAGCTGCCAGACAAATCTCCATGCAGACAAAATGAGGCAAGTCACTGATAATGCAGTATCGCRCCCGTGTGGTGCTACTGGTGAGAGCCCGGGTTGCTAGAAAGCTGTAGGGTCCGACACGTAGTACTGCAGTGCTCTGGCTGGGGGTATGAAAGCTCACAGAAACTGCAGAATTACTGTGTTTTCACACTATCTTCAGCTGCACTTAAAAGCAAGCCCTGACCACGTGGAGGGGAGCAGCTCTGCAGGGCAGTGGAACGACACRCGGGTAGAGTCAGGCTCGGTCATAAATGTCTGCAGGTCTAGGGGGAAGCGCTTAGCTGGATGGGGGAAAGAAGCGAGAAGCATGTACCCAAAATACAGAAACAGATGTAGACTTACCAGCCTGAAAGACCATTAGTGTTTCTGATATTTCTATATTAACATAAGCAAATTTATTCCCAAGTATTGATGATTTAGTCATTTCCTCGTCCTTACAATGTATATATTCACACCTGCCAAACCTTTCAGATCTCTTTGCTTTGGCTGCAGAGCAATTGAAGGATCTGAAAGCCCTGAAAGTGCTATTCCCCCCCCAACCCTCTTTCTCCTTTCCTTGAATATTCACATGCATGAGGAAGAAACTGTGCGTGTTGCTGAAAMCCTGACACTCCTCTCGCTCCTGTGAGCTCTGCCAGGGGAGAGCGAGAACAGCCAACTCTGCTGGAAACAGGAGCTCARCAAAGTGCTCCAAGGCGATCTGACTCTCCCACTCCATTTGGATCCGGAGACTGAGCCCTGAGGAAGGCAAGGCCAGCGGTGTTACTCCGTAGGGAACGAGCATCCTTTCCTGGAGGGGCTATTGCTCCTTGCTGTGGGAAAAAACAGACTGTGCGAGTAAGAGGATGTGAGCATGCTCCTGTAGAGGGTAATATGTACCCTGCCGGCCTCACGGCATCCTCATCTGCATTTTGTGGGCTCTGTTCGGGCGCTGATTGGCTGCATTTGCAGTTATTTGGCAGTGCTTGCCTCAACCAAGGGCTGGAAAGACTCTGGGCTGCGGGAATAGTTGGGACGGGGGAGGGAGAAGGCATGGGGATAGGCTTCGTACCAACCTGGGTGAGGAGGAGACACGGACTCCGAAAACTGGATGCTGCTGCTACCCAGAGAAACCTGACCAAAGAGAAGTGAAGAAAAAGGTATGTAGACGCAGTAACCCGGGGAGCGTTCCTCTGCACGCTGAGGTAAGTCAGGATTTTGCTTCAACCTTCTCTACGTAAACACTTCATGGATGTGACAGCCGCTGGGACGCTGGGCTGTGACACGGACAACTTTCCTAGTGCTGACAGAGTGACATTAACCTGCACACCAGGGCAGTTCCCTGAGCCCCCGCAGGTAACGGCGCTGGAGGGACATGACGCYGACCTGCCCCAAAGCCCTCGACAGATCATTTTGCCAGTGTGCTCCGCTCGCTGCACTGTTCCTGTTATTTCAGCAGTGTCTCTGCTGCCTTTGAACCTYAGTTATGTTTTAACACATGTTAACTCCCAGGACTTAAACTCTGCTGAATTGCACCGTGGATGCATCCCAAAGCACTGCTAGGGATAGATGTAATTARGAAGAAGCAATTAACAAACGTAGCAGCTGCTGCCTTGAGACCTGGCTAAAGGCAGTTGCAGGTCTCCCCGTGGCTGGGCATCCGATGGGCTTGTCCTGCTTGTGTCGGTGCCACCTCGGAAGCGACTCTAACKTTGCTCCCTGCGGTAACACAGCTGCGTGCTTGCCTGAAAATGGAGCTGCCAGGAGAAGCTGGAAGCTGAAGCTGCCAGGGCAATACACGTTTCAGGAGCCTGGCCGGCTGGAGAGGGGAAATCCACCCCAAAAGCAATGGGGCCTTTTATACTTGCTTTGGGGGGCAGGTGATAGGTACCCAGGACAGCGGGTACCTTTCGCAAAAATACTCCGGTCGCCTCCTGCAGCGCTGCTTTTCCACTTCTTTCCTCTGTGGGCAAAACGAGCGCTGTGTAAACTCACAGTGGGGAGCAAAACCCAGCTCCGGGGAGCCCTGTCGCGCCCGGGCGCGGGAGCGGGGCTGGACGGAGGGTGACCCGGCCTGCCCGGCCACCCAACGGTTTGTGCTCCATTCGCCCAGGTCTCTCGAGCTGCGGTTTGCAGGACGCAAGCTGATCAGCTCCTTGTGCAATCAGCTGCCGCAAGGTATTGGAGGTGGGAGATGAAATCTGAAAATCATCCAAAGCTCTAATAATGTCATGAACCAGGAAGAAGTAATGATTTACGATCCTCCTTATGCAAATCTCCGGGGCGGCTGGAGCTGGAGGGCTCTTACAAAGCCTGGAGTGTTTTGTGAGTGTGAATTACATGCCAGCGAGCCCGTCTCCTTCCCCTCCCRTGGACGCTGCCCCGCTGCTACTGAACCACTTTACAGCCCCGCATTCAGTCAAGCAGCTGAATGTGCCCCAGGCACCTGCTCCTCTTCACAGCAGCCCCAGCGGGGCAGGACTGAGCTCTGCTTGATGGGTCTCTGCCCGTGCYTGGTTTGCGAGTGCCTCTACCTGGCCAAGCTGTGTTTAAAATGGGGACAGAGACCATGACCTGCCTTCCTCGCCCAATGTAACGATACTGGAGGTACTTTCCTAACTGCAAGCTGGGCTGAGCCTTCTCCACGCGGGCCCTCTTCCTGGGTTGGTGACGTTCCTGGAGCACCGGCTCTGCACCAGTCGTGCCAGACCGTGACCAGCACAGAGCACTGCCGCGGCTATCCTGCCTGAACTTCCCTCTCCCCCACCTTCAGCAGCCGGCTGCGCTCAGGCTTGGGCAGTCTCCTTGGCCCGGGCTTACAGCTGGCAACAGAGATTACGGGAAAGAGACAAAGCAGAGCCACAAGTTTTTTGCTTACCATAGTACTGGTCGCTGCTTGTCGTGCTCTTCTCTGCTGCAGTAACTCCTTAACTGTGATCTTAACTCTAACACCTTGATACACCTTGGGCTTTCCTGAAAGAACAAGTGGGAAGACACCTCACAGYGCGGGGGTGTAAAGCGAAGCCCCCGTGTTCTCGGGCGTGCTTCATGTGAGGCTGCTTAGCGTTAGCAGATGCTTAGCTGCTCACCCTAAGTCACGTGYAATTACAGTTTATAGCTGCTTTGATACTTGCTATTTAAGCCTGCAACAAGCGTGAAAGATGTCAYGCCTGACATTTACGAAAAAGCTGGTGATTATTATATCCATTAATCCTATAAGTTTTATTCTTTATTGTCTTTCTTTTCCTCCAGGTGTCCTAATACCCCGTTCCATCTGGTGCTTCTGCTGAATTCATTTAAATTGCTATCATATTTGCCAGTCTTAGGACCAGAAAATAGATGAGGGAACCACTTCATCTGGCAGATGACAAGCAGGAATAACATAATGCAAATACTCAGAGTGATTATTCGGAGGGCTAAACAAAACACAAAGTGACTGCTTTCATGAATCACTTTCTGCAAAGCCTGCATTAGCTCTATTTTGCCTGTTCTGCACAGCTCCTATTTGTTTCAAATGAGCATTTAGGATATCTTTAATCCGGCTAGAAGAAATCACCAGACACTACCTGATGAGGGACTCAGTACAGGAAATGGTGAAGAATTTGCCTATTCTGACAAACCACTTTCACTTGCTGTGCTCTTCCTAACGTAGTTAAGCTCTTCCTGCGATTCAGTTTTCATCCAAGCTTTCTGTTTTCATCCAGCACCTGATCCTACAGACGCTGGCGAGGTCTCCTTCCTGCTCTCGCTGCCTGCGAGGAGGACACGGCGCGGGGCCAGCCTGCCGGCCAGCTCGCTGGGGAAACCCCTCGCACTAGGCAAGCTCCTCTTCCGCTGCAACCTTGCTCCATCGCTGGCTGCTGCGGGGCATCTCCCCCTCCTGCTCGACTACCCCCGAGGCCACCCACTGCCACCGCGGYGCACGGGTTGAGGAGGTGATAAGGGGCAGCCAGATCCCTCCGGAGAAGCGACAGGCGGAGCTGAGACTGCCTTGCGAGGAGCTGAGCTGTGCTCTTAGCAGYGGGGGATTATTCATTTCTTAATTTTCATGTTTTGTTTATAACAATAAACTGAAAAGGGGGGAACTGAATGTCACTGGACATGAGGGGAGGGAAGGGTTGAATTTAGAGAGACCCCTRCCCTGCTCCCAGCCCCTCCTATAGCCAGGGCCCTGAGCTAGCAGCCCCTTTCTGCAGATTTGCCTACAAATTGCCTTGTAACTCTCCTCTGCTTGGGGAGCTGGACAGGGCTAGGGGCTTCACTACCATCATCTTGAACACAGCTGAGCAGGGAAGGTACTACAACCCTGGGCTGGGGGGCAGGCAGCACCCCCCCCCATGGCGGAGCATCCTATCTCCTCGCTCAGAGGAGGCCCCAGCGTGGTCYGCATGGGGCATCGAAACCCAGGCTCCCACTGCCACCTCTCCTGAGCAGGACAAGCAGAGGGTGGGATAGCTAAAGCGGTCTGGGGGTCAGGGGAGCGGGGTGGTGATGGGCACGGTGGGGGT
>NW_028186623.1:4651964-4681159 GCF_003343005.1 Rhea americana | reverse complement strand
CGGCACGGCACGGCGCGGTGCAGCACGGCCGGGGCTGGCAGCCGGCGCGCAGGAGCCCTTGCCTGCCTCCTCCTCCCTCCTCCCCGCCCTGCTCCGGAGGCGACGTCCTCTCGCAGGCGAAAATGCCCCGGGAGAACGGCGAAAGAGCCCGCGGGGGCGCGGGGGGCGGCGGGGCAGCCCACCTTACCGGACATGCTGAGCGGCGGCGAGCGGCCCCTCGCCGGGCGGCCGGTGCGGCGGCAGCGGTGGCCCCGGCCCCGGGGCAGGGGCAGGGGGCGAGAGGCGGCGGGCTTGAGTTTGGGGGGCGCGGGGGACCCGCCTGCCTCGTGGCGCTGCCAGGTGGAGCCCGACAATATTATTGTTTTATACCTACGGGTATAAGTTTGAGTTTTTCTCTCCTAATGCCAAGTATTTAAAACCTCTAGAAACCAATGATTTGACAATCAATGATTGCGCGATACTTTCAATTTGAATATTCAAAGGCTCCACAAAATGGGCCATCTTTTTGTGAAACCGAGCACATCCCCATCTAGCAGAGGGTCTGGGGGAATAAGATTTGGTGGGGCCGGTGGCTCCACCCTTTGCTTTTGGGACATTTTCAGGGTTTTATCCATCTTTCCCCGAACGAAGCAGATGCCTCTGAACCTGCTCAGTATTTTCACTTCACACGCACAGGCTGGGCTCCAGCCCTCTCATATTTCATTTGCTACTTGCAGAGAGGATTCTGCAACAGACTAAGTTGCTTTTTGCAGAATTTTTCACACTTCAAGGGCAATTTTTAAGATTTTTGGAGCAAAATGGCAGTGAGTGGGCGTGGTRTAACAGAGAGGGTACCCTGGGCACRGGGGAAGCGGAGGCTACCCAAACCCCATTTCTTTCCACAGCAATCCCTTCCCTCTCCTCAGATGCTGGCCTTATATTGGACTATATTTTTGTTTTCCCCTAATTCAGGCCGTTTACTCTCGCTCCACAAAGTGGCCCCTCTCAGCTTATTATCCTTCAGCACTGGCCTACGCTGTGTGCTGCGGGCAGCGGGGCTTMAGCATGTGGTAGGATGACATTTTTTTTTAGATACCCCTCCATCACTATTTAATACACATTTTCTTTTTTAAACTTTCCCCTGGGCCCTGCAGCCTCCGCTGAGCACCGGGTTGAGGCAGAACGCAGGCCGGGCTGTTAATAATCTACCAGCCGTTCGCTTTGGCTATTGTTGCGGTTGAATTTTTTTTCTTTTTCTCTAAGTTGAACAAATACACTTGATTTCTGCCGGGAGCGGTCTCAGCGCTGATCCCTCGGTGCTGAAAGATGCCTCTGCTTCCCGTAGCAGGCCAAGCCTTGCTCGGGGGGGGCTCTGCAGAAGCGGCCCCGCTGGAGAGGAGCCCTCTCCGCTGGCCTTTCCCCGCCAGCAGCGCAGCGAGCAGCAGCGCCGCCGTGCAGGAGCGCTGCTCAGCGCGGCCGATGCCTGGTCCTTTGGGAGCTGCGTTGCTTTGGTCGCTTGAAGCAGCCAGGGCGAGAGGCCGGAGCCCGCGAGGCTGCCGGCTCCGTGCGGGGCAGCCGGCGCTCCGTGGAGCCGGGCTAATGTTTACTTCTGTAACCAGAGCCTGCAGAGCAGGGCGCGCGTGCCGCCGCGCCGCAGTCATGCCTGGTTGAGATCCCTAAGGAAACGCAAGGTCCCACGGTTTGGGGTRTTCCCGGTGCTTCAGAGCATTTCCAGGCTCGCAGAGTCACTGCCTTGGTTAAGAGCTAGGAGACAGCAGAGCGGGCCGAACACTTCCAAAAGAGCTCAAAAGCTTTCCAGTGCTGCTGCTCCTTCGGAGCTTGGCAGGAACGCAGCCAGAGCGAGCCGGAGCCCCGGGCGGTGCAGGGCGCCTGCGGAAGGTGCTGSCGAGCCAGCCGCCGGCGGTGACTGCTCCGCCGCTGTGTCGCTGCGGGCAGGGACGTGTCCGGGAGGTGCCGGTCAGCCGTGGCGTGAAGCACCACGTGCCCGCAAGCCCGCCCGGGGCTCCGCGCTGTGCCCGGGCCGGCGCTAAGGGCTGCAGCTCGGGCATCAGCCGACACGTGGCTCTTTTCGGCAGGAGCCCTGGGCCACGCTGGCTGAGTGGCTGCCACCCCGGGATGCGCCACGTCCCCTGTTTGCCCAGAGCCCACAGAGCTCCGGTATTAAGCGGGGAGGCAGCCGGGCTCAGCGCACGTGCCGAGGAGCGCTGGCTCCCGCCCTTCGCCGGGCTGAGCTTTCCTTGCGGCTCCCGGGGCTGACCAGCGAGCGGAAAGGTGCGGCTGGCCAAAGCGGCCCGTGGGGTGGGGGTGGCATTTGGGGCAGACAAAGCCGTGGGGATTTGTATTTCTGAACAGGTCTGAACAAGGCTGGGGAATCAGGAAGTAGCAGGAGGAACCCGAGCCAAGCTGGGACCGAGAGCCGCCGCGCCGGCTTTCACCCATCCCGCCCACCCTCCTCCGGGCTGCGAGGCCCTCGCGGGACCCTGAGCCCTGCTCCTGCGAGCCCTCAGCCGGAGAGGACCTGGACCCCTCTCCCGGCTTGCAGCGGGCGGCCGGGCGCGCCTGGGCGGTCCGCGGCCGCACGCGCGGCCCCCGTGGAGGGACGAGCTGACTGTGCCGCGCTCGTCGCACCGGCGCTCCCAGTGCTTTGGCTCTTTCAGGTTGTTAAGTGACGTCTGTGCAGCAAGCGGTCAAAGCGAGGAGTGTGTCCCCCACGGGCAGGACCTTCTGGGTGAAGAGCAGCCTCGGCCGGGGATGGCCACGGCAGGCGTGAGCAGGCGCGCCTGCGAGGGCTGTGCAGGACGGGTGTGCATGCGTGTGTGTGTGTGCAGAGCTACCTCTAGTGGCCACAGGTCCTGCGGGGCGGCGCCGGGCCTGGTGGCATCCACCCTCACGTCCTGCACCGCTGGCAGGAGCTGGGACCTCACCCCAGACCTGCTCCTCCTTATAGCCCCCATGGGTGCTCTCGGCAGGGGCCCTGGGAGCGTTTTGCCTTGAGCCCGCTGACACACACCTCTTGGTCACATCGCTTGTGTTGCTCTGGGGTAGGTACGAGTAGGGCTAATGGCCCCTATGTGTTTTCTTCARGGCAGGAGGGAAATTGGTGAGGGGGCATTTGTGTGATCCTCATTTGCAGAACAGRGCCAATAATGCACAGGTATTTTTCACGCTCTGTATTTTACCTGTAGTGCAGTGGGACTGTGAGCAGTGACCTTTGCAAGACACTAGAAGGCACCGCTACAAGCTGGATGCAGTACACCCAGTGCCTGTATTTCTAAACAGAGCCTRAAGCACTGTGCTGTTACTAGCATCCTCCATTACTAGCATCCCTCCACTGGGAAATGGCATACAAGTAACTTTTGCTTCTATACAGGTCCGTTTTTCCTTTCCTCCAGCTCTTATCTGCCATCAGTAAGTTCTCCTGCCATCATATGTCCCCCAGATGAGACCTCCATCCTCTTTTGGCCAGGAAGAGGTGTCGTGGAGGGGCGGCATAGCTGAGGACTGCTCCGGTGAGAGATGGCCCGTCCTCGAGGTGAGCTCATTTGCCGCAGTCATAAATGGCGAAAAGGAGTAGGGTGAGGTGGCAGCATAGCTGGGGGGGCAGTGGACCTCTTCAAGAGGATGTAGGGGGTAAGGCTGGACTCCGGGCAYGGCGGAGGTCCAGCCTGAGCTTCTGTATGAGGAAGTGCTTCCAGTCTCGTGGGAGGAAAGGCAGCTGGCAGCGGCAGGCAGCGCTTGGAAGGAGTCAGAGCACACGCCGTCGGCCTGGCCGAGACTGTCGGGAGAGGTCTGTTCCCAGGGCTCTCTCTGCAGGGAAGGGGGAAAGAAGGCAAGAAACCCTTGGGAATAAAGGCTCGTCCTGGAGGTAATGGCATGCCTAGCTTTAGCTTCTGGCTCACCAGGCCAAGCTCTCCCCGAGTCTAGCTGGGGACACTCACGAGGGTTTCTGTTGCCCTGGAGCAGGATTAGAAGGTGCTAAAGGTGTTTAAAGAAAACAGCCCAGTGTTAGTGGTGAGCGAGGACTGGAACAGGCTCCCAGTCGGACTGGCCAGCCCCCATCCCGCAGAGCCCAGGAGCTCTGCCCTGGGGTGCGCGCTGGCGGAGCTTAACGGACTAGTTGGTTTGGGTTGGTTTGGCCCATCCTCTAACAACCACGTTCATCCCAGAAGGTCCCCACAGCTTAACCCCAGCTTTAAATCAGGTGATCTTTCATCAGACAACTGAGAACTAGAGACTCACTCACTAGTAGGAAATGTGCTGTGTCGTTAGGGAAGGACGGCAGGAGAGGGGGCAGCGAGGAAGGGCTGAAGAAGGAGCCGGTAGCGGGCATGAAGGGAGCAGTACRTTGGTGATCCCCGTGTTGGTCAGGGAGGTACGGATCCAGAAGCGCCGAGTAGCCCTGAACGGCAGAGGAATCGCACGAGAGGGACTTGGACCCTGAAGAGGTGAGCAGACATAGCTGACCAACTGCTTTGTGTTGTGGAAATCCATCTCGGCCATGAGGGATTTCCTGACTCCGTAGTAACCAGCTGTGGTAGGTGAGCCGGTGGCAGTACAGGAAAACCATGAAGGGGAGCACCCAGGAGAGACACAGAGTCTGAGTGGTGGGCATCTCCGCAAGTGCAAAGTGGAGCCCTTCCCACCCTAGCGTCCCTCAGCGTAGGAGTTAATCCTGTCCTAATACAAGTATGTCAGCCTGGGTTTTCACCACTTCAGGCTGCCCTGGAGCCCTCAGCTCACTTCCTCTGCAGCAAAGCAAATGTGTTCTGGGAAGCCTCAGATCTGAGGCCAGTGGGCTGGAGGTTGGCTCTGCTGTCTTTGCGTCCTCCTCTCTCTCTGCTCAAGCCCCTGGAGGGAGGATGAGGTTCCTGAATGTAAAACCACCTGCCTCGGTCCAACCTCTCTCCCCTGTCCCTATGCAAGAGGTCAAGGAACAAACCAGGTTGCCTCCTAATTCAGTGCTTTGTCTTTTCAGCTCTGGGGAAGACTACAGAGGAGAGGGCAGTGGAGGGGCACACCTCCATCAYGAAAGGTGGGAGCAGCTTTGATTTTCTCTCCCTTTTTCCTGGGATGGATGGCCTGGTCTCTGTGCTCCTTCACTCGCTTGGAGTCAAATGCCTTTTGGCGGAGAAGGGGTAGGAACAGTATCGACTGCCCAACCTGCACGTAAGGTATTTCTCAGTGGAGGAGAGCCTCACCTGGTGTTTGGACAAATGGCGACTGCAG
This sequence comes from Rhea americana, assembly GCF_003343005.1. Lineage (NCBI taxonomy): Eukaryota > Metazoa > Chordata > Aves > Rheiformes > Rheidae > Rhea > Rhea americana. The sequence goes on along the minus strand of NW_028186623.1, from coordinate 4,675,933 downwards.
CGAGCTGGTGCTGCCCTGCAAAAGAAAAAGACACATTGAAAAATGTCTTTTCAAAGCAATCTAGCTCTGTGAGCACATAGTTTGGGAAGGTGTTGGCATAAGTCAGATGCACTGTTTGAGTATTGCTGCTATCAGTATGAAGAGATTAACTGCAAGATTTCAAGCCTGGGGCGTCTGAGGTATTAGCAGATGTAGACTAAGAAGAGATTTCAAAGGTCCTGGACAGAGCTGATAACAGTACAAATACCAAGATAACTGGCTTCTTTCTTACGTACTGCAGGGTCCCATAATGCTGAACAGTCATTTCAGTGTCAGGGAGAAACAGGTCTCAGTGAGCAGGTACCTTAGAATTTGGCTTGCCAAAGCTTAGCCTGGTTCTGCACTGCCCACATTCGAACCTGGCTCTCCTGCGCGGCGTTTGCTGCCCCGGAGCTGCTTGGATCAGCCCTGCTAGCAGAAACAGTGAGCTGTGCTTGGACGGCTGTTGTTCCTAGCTCCTGTTTGTGTGGTACAGATAATATTAGTCTCTTCCTGGCATCTAGGCAAGGGAGAATTAGCCCCGAGTAATCCCTGTGCTCGAGGGGGCTAATTTCTTAAAAGGCACTGTGGCAAAGGCAGCGGCACGTGGAGTTTTCGTGAGATCTGTCACCAGACCTCCAAGCCCATGAAGCAGAAATCCAGCTGCCCACAACTGAATTTACCTTAGCTGTGCTGTTGCCCTGGCCAGTGATGGTGGCACGCTATTTCCAGTTTGCATAGTGCAAACAGGAGGTTCCTGCCATAGCAAGCAACCAAATGTAGCGGTTTAGATTTGAATTAAATTTGCCAGTGCTTAGACTTCCTTCTACTGCTGAGGAAGATTTGCAGCTGCTCCCTGCTACGCCATGAAAATGAGCCCTGAGACCACACAGGTCACGCGGGCTGCAAGAGCGAGAGGAGGTGTCAGGAAGGAGCCCTTTGGCTTGGGGGCAGATGCGTGTTCGCCCCGTGGGGTCAGGGCTAGAGCCTGCACCTGCCTCCAGCTGGGCCGATTCAGCTGCAGACCTCAGTGAGGAGCGTAGCTGGTAACACATGATGCCTTGCAAAGCTACAGCCTCCACATGCAAATCTGGCCTCAGGAGACACCCCTCTCTCGGCGTGCAYTTTATCTAAGCAATCCCCTTTCCTGCTTCAGGGCTTGTCCCACCACCTCCTCTGTCTGCTCATGGCCATCGCGTCCTGCTGCAGGTTTCTGTCTGCATTCACTGCAGAAGAGTTTCTTCTGAAAGGAACGGCACAGTTTTACCGAGCAGCCTTGTGCTCCAGTGGCTAGATCCCAGAGTCTCAATGCCCGACCAGGATGCAGGGTGGCACCCTGAATAATGTGTTTGAGGAGAGAAGGGATCAGCAAATTAGGCTCTGCCTGCCTTAGGAAGCACAGGCAGCAGAGGTGCTGCCCGCGGGTCAAAGGGCTGCAGTGGTCACAGCCAGGATGCTGCACTGGAGGGACAGGGAGGCCCCTGGGCACAACCACCACTCGCTAGTACAGAGCATTTCAGGGTACTAGTGCACCCAYGCTCATCCTCCAAACCCATCTGACTGTGGGTCCCACGAGGCATGTCCCCCCGGCGTACACCTATGATGGATGGTCCAGAGCTGGCGGTAGCTGTGAGGGCTTTACCTGCCTCAATCCAGTTCCAAGAGGYGCTGCAGCAGCCTATCCCTGGCCTTCATCAGAGCAGGCAACCACGTATAGGGACATATGTTTCAGTTGCCTCCCGGCTCCTTATCRGGCAGTGAATGGCTTGGCTTAATTTAAGCCCATTAGTCCATTTACTCCCTGCATTACTTCCTTTCTGCACTGCAGGACTGGGGGAGCTGGATCTTCGGCAACACACCAGTGTGTCTGGTCAGCATCACTTGAGGGCACAGCACACCGCTGTTGAGAAGCTTGGTCCCAGGCTGCCTCGCATGTGACTGGCCAGAGACACCGGCTGGGGTACTCCAGAGAGCTGTGTCGCTCCACCGCGGGTTCGTAACCTGGCAGTGTCACTCGGCCAACAGGCTGCCTTGAGGGAGGAAACGGGAAGAGCCAGGGTAACACAGTGAATGTTATGGCCCTGGTCWCCCCTGGGACCTGGGGTATGGCCCTTTGACCATACCTTGGCTTCAGTGTATCCCCCCCTTTGGACCCAATATGCAGCACAGCAGCTGAAGTAATAGTAGTGATAAAAGCAAAGCTTAGTCTGGGCAGCGCCTGTCACTCGTTTGCTGGGCACAGAAGGCAGCTGAAYGGGTCAGATGAGAGAGACAGAGACCTGGGGTCTTCTAACTGCCCCTGGCCACTGGGTGCTGCTGGCCATAGTGCCCCATCTTTGTGCCCGCCAGGTTCCCCACCTTAGAAAAGAGGACAAGCCTTTCATCATGCAGACAGCAACAGTGGCTTCCTTCTTACACGGTGAGTGAGCCAAAGGAAATAGGGCAGACCCTGCCCACAGCCCCAGACTGAGCCCCAGACTGAGCCCTTCTGTCCTGCAAATGATGCTCAGAAGCATAAACTGTGCAGACTTCCTGACAGCGCAAATTGCTTTCCCATCATTTGGGGAGTGCAAGACCTGGCAAAACTGTTGTTTTTCTGCTGCCTCAGTCAAGAGCCTATTAGCTCACCTCTGACAGGTAATGGCCTTTCCTCAGCAGTACAGATCTGCTCCACAGCCCTCCCTTTGCACAGGGAAGGCTCACAGATTCTGGAGCAAGTATCATGCTCAAACAAAAGATGCAGTTAAACCACACTGCATCATGAGCACACAGTGTGGTGTTCAGTTGTCTGCCMTTTGCTTTGATTCTCGATTACATTATCTGTTGGATAAACAGAGGCGCACTTACAGCTGTTCTTTTCATGTGTCCGAGCAAATACGGATGTTTGCCCTGCACTATAATTTTTAGTCTATCATAAGGAATTAGCCATAGGGCTGATTTTGCGTTAGATACACACACAACTGCAAAGCTTTGGAACGCAAAGCAAAGGGCAATAAAGCAAGTATCAAGCGTTTTACATTTCCTAGGGCTTTTSATTACACCCACTACAGTGCTGAACAGAAAAACTGCCACCTCTAAAAAGAGAGCTGATAAAGCATAGTAGTCTTTAACCAGGATCTGTTTTTTTCAGTGAGTGCAAACAAACAGTTCCCCCTGCTGCTCCCCGAAACAGTCTCCCCAAAAGGCCTCCTGCTGGGAGCAAGCATTTCCTTGCACCCCTCCTAGCTCAAGGGCTCTCCTGCCTTTCTGCGTTAGTGGAGGGCTGTGAACAGATCCATKGCCTGATCTTGTTTTGTTCAGCAGTGTCCATGCTGKTTTTTTGCCCTTGTTGATACACCTRGATAACATGTGGAAGTAACTGAGAAAAATAGCTACAAGTCCCTTTGGGGGTGGTTTGTTTGTTTTGCTGAAGGCAAAAAACCTGAGGTGAATGGCTTGTGAGAAAAAGAGCATCACATCTAAAATGTCTACTGTTGCTGTTAACTTAGGTCTCTGCTCCCACCCTTTCCTTCCAGGGCACAGTTTCAGCATCTTGACCACGTCTCCTCATCTGTCACTGGCCCCGGTGGCATGGCAGAAGTGAGACTTCAGAGCCCACTGGGAATGGCTCACTGTGCCACTGTCTGCTCCGTGCTGGCACCTTCAATTTTGTGTCCTCATCTGGTGACAGCATCACTTCTCAGGTGCCTGTGTCTGGCTAGTACTTCAGGAGATGCAATGTAGTTTACCATAATTTGACTTACGTTTTCTGTTGCCATGGAATCACTTTAAAAAGAAATCAGCCCTTACAAACTGATGCTTGGCCTCTTTCCAGAGCATATCACTGCATATCCCCTGGCGCTCTGGTTTGCTGGAGAGGAGCTGGAAGGAGTACAACGTTCAGGGAAGAGCATCTATTTTTATGGCACAGAGTTGTTCAAATGTAGCTAGCGGTAAAGGAAGCTGACTCGGAAAGGTGTCATGCATGGATTGTGAAAGGAATGGGAAATTTAATGTTACCGATTTGCTAAAGAAATTATTGAGCATTGTATTTCTCAGGACTTTAATCCCTGAAAGGTTCACTGATGTGAAAAATCAAGGAGCTCTCTGTGATCTCTGGGGCAGAAACTAGTGTTAGTTGTGCTTTTTCGTTGTCAATGTTGGCAGTGGTCTGAACTCAGCAAAGATGTTCTTTAACTAGAGATTACATGAAATGACTATTCCAGTAAAGCAATGGACTTACACTGCAGCCACTGCTCTGCCTGGATCGTTTTTCAGCGAGAAGATCTTTGACCGTGTGTTTCACTCGCACTCCTTGGTACACTCGCTTGCTAAAATCTGTAGGGACTGACAGAACGAAACAAGCATTAGAGGAGATCAGCCAAAGCACAGAGTAGGTGAAAAAGCTTGTTAAGGAAGAAGCAAATTTGTCACCTCTGTACACCAACRTAGGAAGGAAGCACAGAAGTCTGTCTATTAACATCCCTGCTCAATTGTCACTTAGGAGCCCRAGAGCGAGCAGTGCTCGTTCGCCGAGAGCGAAGGGCCCTGCAGTCGGGCCCTCCCTGCAGCTCGGCACTGGGCGCCAGGAGGTTTCCATGCAATTCCCTCTGCGGCAGGCATGGCTGGATGATGGTTTTTGGCTTTTGTTTTGCCAAAGAGGGCTCAAGGGGATCCTCCGTTTCCCCTTTGAGTCAGCAAAGGTGGAGTTAGCCATGTGGCCTCCGTTGCTTTCAGCARCGGTTCTGTGGTTTAGCTCCTCGTTGTCTTTTTTCTGGAGCTGCTGGTGTTCAGCACATCACCCCCTGAGCTGAGATAGATTTGATCTCTGTGGAGCAAAGTAGAAATAGCCCAGACTGCTGGAGTGGCTCTGCAGGATGTTGATGTGAATTGGACTGGGCAGAGCTCAGGAAAAGCAAAGGAGCTGGCTGCTCAGCCTGCTTTGTGTCCACAGCAAGTACAGACAGGTTCCTGGGAGCTCTGTTGTTTTAGTAAAGGAAAAAAAGCCCGTAAGGCACAGAGAGGGGTGCCGTGGCTTGGCCAGGTCRTAGAATCATAGAATCAGTAMGGTTGGAAGGGACCTCTGGAGATCATCTACTCCAACCTCCCTGCTCAGCAGGGTCACCTAGAGCATGTTAGACAGGGCTGCATCCAGGCAGGCCTTGAAGATCTCCAGAGAAGGAGACTCCACAACGTCTCTGGGCAACCTGGTCCAGTGCTCCGTCACTCTCACAGGGAGGAAATTCCCCCTCACGTTTGGGCGAAACTTCCTGCGCTTCAGTTTCTGCCCGTCGCCTCTCATCCCATCACGCGGGGCGACCAAAAAGAGTTTGTCCTCATCCCCTTGACACCCTTCCTTCGGATACTTACACACATTGATAAGATCCCCGCTCAGTCTTCTCTTCCCCAGGCTGAACAGGCCCAGCTCTCACAGCCGTTCCTCGCAGGGCAGATGCTCCAGCCCTCCGATCGTCTTCGTAGCCCTACGCTGGACTCYCTCCGGTAGCTCCATGTCTCTCTCGTCCTGGGGAGCCCAGAACCGGACGCAGCACTTGAGATAAGGCCTCGCTAGGGCTGAGCAGAGAGGCAGGATCACCTCCCTCGACCTGCTGGCGACACTCTTCCCAATGCACCCCAGGAGACCATTGGCCTTCTAGGCCACAAGGGCACATTGCTGGCTCATGGTCAACTTGTCATCCACCAGCACTCCCAGGTCCTTCTCTGCAGAGCTGCTCTCCAGCAGGTCAGCCCCCAGCTTGTACTGGTGCCTAGGGTTATTCCTCCCTAGGTGCAGGACTCTGCACTTGCCCTTGTTGAATCTCAGGAGGTTCCTCTCCACCCAACTCTCCAGTCTGTCCATGTCTCTCTGAATGGTAGCACAGCCCTCAGGTGTGTCAGCCACAAGGCCACCCAAGAAGCTGATGGCAGAATTGGTTTCTGTTTTCTCAACCTACCTGAAAGCCAGCAAAATCTGTACATCATGTCTGGGTGACTTTTGCTACTAGGCATCTGTCCCCTTGCCCTGCTTGGGTAAATCTCTGTGAGATTTGCTGCGTATACAGGTGTTCTGGCACAAGTGAGAGCAGAGAGGTACAATGTACAACACTGGGGCAAATTTTATCCTGGCTAACAGGCTGTGCCTGTACAGGGAGCTCACACCTGTAGAGCTGGGGAGGAACGTCCRGAAGGGGCATTATTGAAATGCTAAGACAAGGACTGAGCTTTGAGGCTAATCCCTTGGAAAACAAGAAGCGATGTTCTCTTGAGGGAACACAAACAGCTAGACCGCAGCTGAAGTGTTTGATCTCTAAAGTTGTGATTTATCATTTTATCCTTTGGCTTTTCAGGATGTGACATTTGGCTCCATTCACCATTTTCATTCCTGTGGCATTGTATCCCCAGGTGCACATACACACGGCAGGCTTAGAAAGGGAAGAGTTGAAGGTATAAACAATGCAGAGACTTGGTGCTGCCTTGGAGTTACCCAAAATGTCTTCTGGTGGGCCACAGTGATTGAGGTTGTTRGGCAATTTCAGCTTGGGTTTGGTGTTTGAATAATGACCAGAAAGTTCAGCCAAGACTGGGCACAAGGCAAAGCATTTGGAAGAGACACTCACTGTCCCCAAAGCTTATGACTGAAATAGTCAAAACAGAAGGGGACACTGAGTCTGCAAGCAAAGCCGGCAGTGTCTCTGGGTAAGGTGGTATGCAGGCAGGAATGACTGTCAACTCTGCCAGTTCAGAAGAATCTGCCTGTATGCCGAGGCTGGCTCTTTTCCGTGGCCCTAGGACTGAGTCTCCCTCCTATGATCCCTTTTCAGGGCTGTTTTCACTGGGAACAACTGGAAGCACAGGGTGCCCTGGGTGCTCCRGAGTAGCTGGAGTTCAGACGCTCTGGCAGAGCTGGTGTAACTGGTAGAAACTGCTATACCTTCTGCACCTGAAGCGTTGTGCCTTTGCATGWGTGTTCCTCCAGAGATACAGCATCGCAGTTTGACAGGAGGGCCTGAAGTGTGTCGCACAGCACGGAGTGCTCCGTGATAGTTTAATACTGAAGATAATTCAGGCAGCCCTTGCTAGCTGCCTGCAGCTGAGGATTCAGGCCTTAATTCAGCACTGAACTTACGTGGGGGCTTAATACAAGGTATGTGCCTGAATTCCTAAGGTCAGGTTTGGATTTAACCTGRTGGGGACCCAGGTCAAGAACGCGCTCTCTGATTCTGAGAACGGGGCTGTTTCTAACAGAGCTCCACTGAAAGCTGTGAGCAGAGATGTTCGATAGGTGAGCTGAGCAACYGGGTTTCCTCTCAGCTAGCCGTTCAGGGGTGCTTTGAAATCGATTCTGGGAACTGTTTTTATAGGATCAGAGCAAATTCAGGCTCTGTGCTGTGGCCCCCTCCCTCAGTAAGTAAAAATAAGTAAAAAATACCGCAACCTGAAAAAGAGATCTATCTTTTTAGTCCACGATCTGATATTCCCAAATACCACAACCTCCTTTATTAACTAACSTTGCTCCTCCGTGATCATTTTTCCTGGCAAGTGTCTGATGCTCCATGCTTCTTCAGTACTGTTTCCTATCATCCTTATTACAGTCTGAAGACTTTAGACAAACACTTTCACCTGTCGTTACTTTTACACATGGGTACTTTGCTCTTACGCCCACAGATATATGCCAGGGCTCAAATCCTTGTAAGTAAGCAAGATAAGAGCCCTGTCCTCTGACCCTTGTTCAGCTAAGTAGTCTGGCATCATGTAAGTAACCCTGTTSGTTTCAGTGAGTCATTCTGCAGGATCTGATTCTGAGCTATTAAAATGCCAAATAAGCATGCTATTGGCAGCACCAGGGAAGGAAATGCTAATTTATGTATTTTTATATATTTTTTCAAGTAAATTGAATCATATTTCACATCATCTTGGTTTAACTCTCTTTCAGGAAAATATTACACTGTGACGGAATATGAATTCTGTTTAGAGAAGGCTGACTCTGCTAAAAATATTGTTAAAATACTGGGATATTAAAGATACCATATGCTGATTTTAGGCAGTTCTGCTTTCTGAATTGATTTGGCATGAGTCCACAGATAAYATAGTGTATACTTTCCCCAGTTACTCTTTACCATCAATATTTTCATTAAGATACATCTTTATGTGTTGGAAAGTCAAGGTACAGGGACTCACCCATTTCCATTCCGGCCACTGCTGACTAATCCCAGCTCTCAGGTTCTGCAGGACTTTGGAGAAAGGCGGTCATGAGCTTCCCAGAGCAGAGTGAAGTCAGTGCTCATTCTCCACTGATAACCAGCTGAGCRCGATGGAAATATGTTTTCTCCAATTTAGTGATGTCTCCACAAYGTCTTGTTTGGAATTTGCTTAAATGCAAATCCTGCATGTGCGTTTCACTCCCATTTGCATGGTCGGTGTGGATCAGTCTCGAAGGGTCTTTTTCCTGCCTGAGTCGATATGTCATGGATGAAAACTGAGCTGAGGTTTATCAATGGAAAAATCTTTGRTTAAAATGAAAGGCTGGTAAGTCCTGCAGGGATGAGCTACCTCCTCAGAGGAGAGGAACTTGGCTGAAGAACAAGGCTTGGAGCAAGAGCGTATTCTTGCCTATAAGCGTGAAGCAGCTGGGTGCTGTTGAAGACCTACACAGCAGGCCTTAGGAGGCACTGCTCTCCCTCGGGGACCGCACAGGCTAGCTTAGGCATTATACAATTAAAACAAGATCTAGGAGACGTGATGAGCTCACCAGGCTTTCCACGGCCTCCACCAGCACCCACTGGAGAGGGGCACAACACGCAGCTGGGGACAGCACATGCAAGACACCGGCAGGAGCATCCTCTAGCAAACCCACATATTCCTGCGGGGAGGCCAAGGCTGAGCTCGCTGTTGCTACGCAAGGAGCCCCCTTTCTGCATGCCTGCGGTTAGTCTCCAGCCCAGAGACAGGAGGGGAAACAGTGGCCAGAAAAGGACCCGTCCTTACACTGCTGCTGGACCTGGATTAAAGGGGCTTTTGGGCTGTCCGCTGATAGTTACTGTTAAGTTCTCAGTCTCCTAACAGCAGCAAGTCTGTTTCTGCAACACCTGAACCAAGAAGCAGAGTTAACCCCTTAATTCTTCTTTAAACAATGTAGCTTATATCCTGATTAAGAAATATATCCAAATTACCTATAAGGGAGCCCTTTGCCCACATAACAGCTGGCACAACACAGGAATAAGTTGAAGATAGGCTGCAGTGAGACAGACGATCTCTGCAGTGTTTTGTGTGCAAGCAGAGTGGTGTTCAGCAACACTGAGCTCATCTTACATGAGCATGACAAAATCGGTGCCAATACATTCCTCATAATTAAATACTTCTCCTTTTGTGGAGCCCATTGCCAGTTTGTGGATCTATTAGGTAAGATCTGTCCCTTTTCGTAATGCCATGCATTTTCCACAGCATTGGCCCAGTGATGAATTCAGCCTGTCGTTTGCACTGCCTTCCGAGGGGAAGGCTATCAGTTTTTCAAGCATTTTTTTTTCCATCAGAAGAAAAAATAAACTAAAGAGGGCAGATGCTGGAAAGGCTACATCTGCTCAGGCCATCATGGAAAGCAGGGAAGACATAGCTGAAGTATCATAGAGAATAATTCCCATATACTAAACGTACGGATTCGAGTACTCTGGCTGCTTGGACACAGAGCTCACGACCGAGAGGACACCACGGAGAAATCTGGTGGAAAACTCCCGCTCCTGCATACTAAGTCTGTGGCCACTTACACTTCCCCCCTCCGTGGGGACCAGTCTTGTTTTGGCCAGTCCACCTGTGCCACCGCTCCTGGTATCCGCAGCTCCCTCAGATTCGCAGACAGCTCCCGGAGCTGGCAGGACGCACCAGGCAGGTCAGGGAAGCTGGCCAGATGTACGGTCACGGTAGAAGAGGGCTGTTTTTGCATTGCGAGCAACAGGCTTATTTTGCTACCTGCCTCCTGGCAGACTTCCCGCATGGTTTTGTCTCCTTGGCTGGACATATGTTTACTTTGGTTAGGATATACAAGCAAAATCCTGGCCTTTTGCAAGCTCAGCCACCCCCCCTCCCTCCATTGCAGCTGTAGCACTGTCCACCCAGGCCAGGTGTCTTCACTACTGACTACAAAATAATTGCATTAAAAACAACAGTTAATCCTGCAGAAAACAATTAAATGGAGACGAAATAAAAACTCAGCCTTCTGTTAGATGACACACATCTTTTATCTTATGTTTTCCTTTGCAAAAGCCTCAGGTCCAGCTTTTCTCTATAGATTAGTGGATTTGGGCATTCATCTTCCATTCATCCTAGTGGGCAGAGCCAGGGCATACAACAGGAATTAGAGAAGCAATTGTGTTTTAACAAGGCCCACTTTGTGACACATTTTATACAATCCCACTTCATTTTAGCAGTGTGCCAAAGCAAACCTTACTAAGAGTTATATTTSTAATTTGTACTACAAAAGCCTGGAATAGCAGACGCAATATTCAATGTATATTTGCTTGATTCAAACTGTCATTTCAATCTGTCTTCTCATTAATGAGTAAAAAAAACAAACAAACAAAAAAAAAGTCTTGCACTATCTCACAGCAGGAACCACGATGCTGGTGGATAATAACAGGCTTGTATTCTGTGCTGGCCAGGGTGTCCAGCTGTGCCTTCCTTGATTGTAACCTCCCGCAGTGTGAAGAGTTGCTTGTTTAGACAACAAATAGTGGCGGGGTTTGTCCTGGAGCCCTAGAGATGAACGAACGGTGGCCGGTGCCGTGGTGGGGCGTTTGACCGCAATTTGGGCCATTTTGGTGCGGGGGCCGGGGAGGCTTCGGGCCCCGGCACTGCYGCAGGGGGAACGGGAATGTCCCGGGGGTCAGGGGACACACCCTGGGGGGTCAGGGGTCACACTCTGGGGGGTCAGAGGTCACACCCTGGGGGTCAGGGGGCACAGCGGCCGGGCTCAGCGGCAGGCTGCGGGCGGCGGGGAAAAGCCCCGGAACCTTCGTGCGCCGGGTGCCCGCTTCCGCGCGGGCTCGCTCGGCCGCTGCACGCGCGCGGCCGGCTCCCGCGCAGCGATTGGCTGGCGGCCGGGCGGAGGCGGCTGCTATTGGTCGAGCGGGCGCGGTCCGTTGGGTTCCGGCGCCCCCAGGCGGGCGAAGCGCTCGGCGGGACCGGCCGGCAAGTGCGGGCGGGCGGCGCTCCCGCCCGGCGCGGCCCGGCCCGCGGCGGCCCTTCACCCGCTGTGGGGCCGGGACCCCCTCCCGTCCGCGGGGCCGGGTCCCCCCCTTTTCCGTCCCCGCCGCAGTGCTGCGGTCACCTCCTGCCGCCCGGGAGAGGGGTTACGGGGCCGGCTGGGCCGCGCCGGGGCCCTCTGCCCTCCGTCGGGGCTCGGCCCTGGCTCCAGCCGCCACCGTGAGCCCTTCCGGGGACGGCCCTGCTCTCGCCGAGGCCTCCCGGGGAGCGCCCCAGGGCCACCCTGGCTGGTTTGAGGCTCTGGGTGATCGGGGTGGCGTGGGGGGCATCTCTGCGCTCCCACCATGCCACCCGGAAAGGGTGGCGGGAAGGAGGCCTTGGTGCTGCAGTGCGAGTGGGAGGTTTGTACCTACGTGACCTCGAAGATGGAGGAGTTTTGTGAGCATGTGGCCCAGCACTTGCAGCAGCACCTTCCTGGAGAACACCAGGATGAGGTGGACCCTCTCGGTAAGAAGTTACCATCTTTGTTGTCTGTAGGGAGCCGTAAGTCCTGGCCTTCTCTGAAGTGTTTCACTATGGGAAAATTTCCTTTTCCCGAAGGAGAATAGCTCTGCCTGTTGACTAACTGGAATCTTATGGGGAAAAATGGAGTTTCTTAACCTACATGGATCTGAGCCTTATTTAGGAGAGTTCCCATCAGGCTTTTATACCCTGGATGTCTCCTGGTTTTGTTGCAGAGGAATACACGTGTCTGTGGCAGGAATGTGGTTTCTGTTCWCCAGAGAGCTCAGCTGACCTCATCCGCCACGTCTACTTCCACTGCTACCACACCAAGCTGAAGCAGTGGGGGCTCCGGGCCCTGCAGAGCCAGTCAGATGTGAGCCATTGCCAGCTGGATTTCCAGAGCCGCAACATCATCCCCGAGATCCAGGAGAACTTCCTGTGTCTGTGGGAGTATTGTGAGGTGAGAGCAGGGAAACAGTCCTGCTTTCCTAAGTGTTGGCTGGGATGTGGCAGCCAAGGGGAGGAGAGTTGCCTTTTCCAGCATGTTTGCTGTTTGCTGTGTTTGTGCCTGGGAGGAAAGCATCTGTTGTGCTCTGGCTGGGGCAGGCTCATTCTGATCTCCTCACCCTGTTCTGTCTGTCCCTGCAGAGGTCATTCGATAATCCTGAGTGGTTCTATCGGCATGTAGAGGATCACAGTTTCTGTTCGGAATACAAGGCAGCAGGGAAGGAGAACCATGTGGTCGTCTGTGGCTGGAAAGGTCGGTGGAAGCAGGCAAGGCCTTTCTAGAGAGCTCTGCACAAGGCTGGATTTTGAAGGTTGTACAGGAAAGCTTTGCACTGCTTGGCAGGCCAGGCTCTCTGAGAACATCTCTTACTTCAAGAGCATGTGCATGGTGCTGACAGTGAAATGCTCCTGTAGAATTTCCTTCAGGGGATCCAGTGGGTTATTTTGTATTGAACTTCTTATTTATAGTTAAATAGTACTTAGGAGAAAAGGCTCTGATTTACTTTTTAAAATAGTTGCTCTGTTCTGTGTTTGAGCAATTGTCTTAGCTGCTTTTGGGGTGAGGGAGCCTATGCTAGTTGTCGGCTAGTGGTTTCATCATACTATATCTGTGCTGCATAGGCTTTTTGGAGTAGTGTTGATCCTTGCACGGCCAAGTAAGCAGCCTGCTCTTCAGTCAGGTTGTTGGGTCCGGGACCCTTCTCTGGCCTGTTGGAGTTGCTCGATCTGTCACTTCCCTTATGAAGGGTATTCATGGTTTTCTGTTGCTTGTGTTCAGACTGCGATTGCACCTTCAAAGGGCGCTGCAAGCTGCGGGAGCACCTGCGCAGCCACACGCAGGAGAAAGTGGTGGCCTGTCCTACCTGTGGCGGGATGTTTGCCAACAACACCAAGTTCTTCGACCACATCCGCCGGCAGACTGCACTGGACCGTAAGCTCCTGCAGGCTTGGGGAGGGGTGGGTTGTAAGCAGCTTTGCTGGGCTCTCTTGCACTTCGTGGGAGAGAAGTGTGCTGTGTTCGCAACACAGTTTGCCTAGTTCCCGCAGTGGCAGCAGAGGTGGAAGACAGATTGGTCCTTAAAAGTGGTTTTATGTTTTGGCTTTGCAGCTAGTTCTGCTGACTTTAACTGGAGGGAAGGATTCCCAGCTCCACAGAAAATTTCTCATTTGTTGCTCTTTGTGTTGTTCTCTCTGCTTTGATTTCTCTTCTCGCCAACCCTTTCCCTGCCCTCTTCTCCCTCGCCCTTGATATTGCAGAGCAGAGATTTCAGTGTTCTCACTGCTCCAAGAGGTTTGCCACGGAGAGGCTGCTCCGTGACCACATGAGGAACCACGGTGAGCAAAGGCTCCTTCTTCCAGCTGAGGCTCTGAAGAGCGTGTGTTCTCCCTTGCTGCATGTACTCGGTGGTGATGTTTCCCATTCTTTGCTTTCGAGCAGTGAACCATTACAAGTGCCCGCTGTGTGACATGACTTGTCCGTTGCCCTCCTCCCTGCGCAATCACATTCGTTTCCGGCACAGCGAGGAGCGGCCGTTCAAGTGTGACTACTGCGACTACAGGTGAGGACCAGGACTTCCTGGGTTCCCGGCTCGTGGCAGAGAAGTGCCCAGAGGCCTGTTCGTGTACGCGCGGCACGTGCTGACCAGCTTTGTTCCCTTATTGTTTCCTTTTAGTTGCAAGAATCTCATTGACTTGAGGAAACACCTAGACACACACAGCAAAGAGCCAGCATATCGCTGCGAGTTTGAGGCTTGCAGCTTCACCGCGCGTTCCCTCTGCTCCATCAAACTGCACTACCGGAAAGTCCACGAGGTGGGAAGGGAGCAGAGGGCTATTCTGCTGTACATTTGCTCCCAGTAAAGCTGAGAAGCACTAACCATGACATGCTATACAGAAGCATAAGGAAAAAAAGCTAAAGCCTTGTGAAGTGCCCCAGGGCTATAGGAGTGTGAGGTCAGGTTGTCTTCCTCTCTTCCTGCTGCAGTGATACGTTGTGTCAGTCTTCACAGAGAACCTGATTCCTCCCTCCACATGTGCAGGCAGGTGCCAGGCGCTCTGATCAGGCATGTGGGGCACTCGYATTTCTATCTCTGCCCTGCAGGGTGACTCGGAGCCCCGGTACAAATGCCACGTCTGCGACAAGTGCTTCACACGTGGGAACAACCTCACTGTGCACCTCAGGAAGAAACACCAGTTCAAATGGCCCTCGGGGCATCCTCGTTTCAGGTACTGCCCTCCCTCAGCTCCTCACTACCTCCTCTCTGGCGCAGACAGCTGGAGCTGCCTCCTGCATTTAACTGAAGCCAGCAGAGATCTAGCAGTGATTGGGCTCTGATGTTTGTCTGTAATGTACTTGAGATCCACTTCCCAGGGCTGGGAAGCACTGGGCAGCAAGTGGGATCGGACCCTGGTGCTGAGTGAGAGCTCTAGCAGYGGATCAGAGATTAGGGGCAGGCAGTGGTGCCCTTGCAGCTGCATGTCAGAACTTGGCAGCAGCCAGTTCCAAGTAKCCACCCCAGAGAAAACTGCCCCCATTCAACCTCTTTCTTCTTGATAGCTGCTTCTCTGCTCTGTCCTGCATAGGAAATTCTAATCCCCTCAAAGGGCGTAGAACCTTTTAGGTTCTAGAAACCTAAAAGCTGAGAGGGCAAGAGGATGAATTTCAAATGTTCCCAGGGAAACAGGGTGGGGGAGGAGATGGACTTGGGAGATAAGGAACCTGGCAGAAACTCAGAAGCTGCTCTATGAATGTGCTTATTAGGTGGAGATGCTGTGGGGGTTTTATATTCCTGGGCCAGCATCATCCATATAGCATGGGAGCTGGAATACAGTACTGCTTCCTTGGATGCTGTTTCAGGCTGTTGCCCTTCTCTGGGAAAAGGGCTGCAGTGTGACTTGCTCCCTCGCCCCTACCTGTCTCTGCCCAGGTACAGGGAACATGAAGACGGCTACATGAGGCTGCAGCTGGTGCGCTACGAGAGCGTGGAGCTGACGGAGCAGCTACTGAAGGACCGTGAGAAGCAGGGAGAGGCRCTGGATGGTTCAGCTGAGTGCGTAGTACTGTCTGAGGGTGAGGGCAACCTTCAGGCCATCATTCTAGAGGCCCCAACAGGGGCTCCGCAAGTGGAGAACAGCAACACTGAGCCRCACGTGGCCCTACTGCATCCCATGACTTACTCTGCTGGCAACCCTGAGCCAGCAGGGCCGAGTGCCTTCCCAGGAGCAGCACCATCCKCTGAGCAAGAACCCAGCACCCCAGCCAACCCCATCATCCGTGTGGTGAACCGGACCAACGAGCAGGGGGAGAATGAGACTGTGTATTAYGTCATGGCCAGCGCGTCCTCTGAGGAGCGGGCAGCAGTGCCTGGCGGGCTGGCTATGGAGCTGGAGGAGAATGTCATGGACCGTCTGCAGAAGACAGCTGAGGAGCTGGGCATTCAGATTGTGTGAAGTGCTCCACTGCCTCCATGCATATGGAAAGCACAGGGCTCTGTGGGATGTGCTGGTGGGGAAGGTTGTGAGATGCTGGGAAGAGGGCAAGTCTCCTCCCACATGCAGCTGGCTAGCTTCTCCCTCTGTTGCCCCAGCCTTACCCGTTACCACTTCTGGTCAGTGTGGGGAGGTGGGAAGGGCTTGTCTCAGCTGACAGACAAGAGATTTGAGCTGGAAAGAGCCAAGGATTTGAGGATTAGGGGCAAGCCTCTCCCACTCCTTCAGCAGGTTCTGTCTTCGCCTGGCCCAGGCCTTTCCTGCCTGACTGCTCTCTGGTGATGTGGTACCTGCTACTGTGCAGTCAAGTTGTGAGGTCTTCCTGAGCACGGCCTGCAGTCAGGGAGGTGTGCTGAGCAGATGGGGCAGGTGAGACATGTGGCCCTCGGGCCTGTTCTCACTTATACTTTGTTCTCGAAGGGATGGGGTTCCCCACTTCTGCCTCTGTCAGCGCTTCCCTTCAGGATGTCTCTCCTAGCTCACTCAGCGCCGTTAGCAGCGTTTGCACTGCCGATTCCCTTATACTGCACTGATCTCTGGGGGAGGAGAGGCCTGGAGGTGCTGTCCCTTACAGGCTACTGCTTCCTTGCAGCAGTGGGGGTTTGGGGGCTTCCCAGTGYTTTTGTTCTTCCCTGGGTTTCCTCCCCACATTGGGGCTTGGGCTCCTGATCAGGCAAATTGTACTTGGAGTGATAAATAAAAGCCAGGCTGCCAGGCCAACCAGTGTGTGGTGTCTGCCTCAGCCCCATCCCTGCCAGGCAGGGCAAGTTGTGGTACGAGCATGAGATCAAGCAGCCCAGGACCTGTAGCCTCAGAGCCAGGCACTATGGATGGGCCAGGATCTCTTAGCAGTCCTGCATGTTGCCACTTGGTACAGCTGGCTGCTGCCTTGGAGAGCGTTGTCCCGTATCCCCAGGGGTGGCACTGAAAGGCCACGTTTAGCCCGGGCACTCCTGCTCCCTAGTGTGCGTCTGATTTTGCTGCCTCCTGCAGGGTGTGAATCTCTGCTGCCTCCTGTGCCATGTTTTGAATCTAAAGAGCAGCCTGGGCTTGTGRGTGGAGGCAGCTCTCCCTTTGGGAAGTGGTTTGGATAAGGACAGCAGGAAGTTGGTGTCCTTGGAGTGAGCAGGGTGACTGTGGCTTTCGCTGCCCTCTGGGTGGAAGTGGTATGACCAGACGGAGGTAGACAGGCAATTTCAGTGCTGTGACTGCTCTCTTGGGTCTGACGCTGATTTTTTTTTTTTCCCCTCCTCTCTTTCTCAAGCAGTTCAGCAAAAGCTGCTGGAACTCCAGGTTGGTGGAGAAAATCACTTCATGCTAAACCCCTGGCCATCTGCTCACTTTCTAATTACAAGCACTGTRGGTGTGACTTGTGGCTGTGCCCTTGGGGTGGGGGGCACAGGAGCAGCCCCTCGCGCCTGTGCCGTAGGTGAGGAGCAGCAAACTCTGCGGCTGTAGAACATGGGCTGGGTGAAGAGCCAGGGGAGGAGCAGGGGAGAGAGCCCCAGGCTGTGTGGGTGAGTTTCCTGGGCTGGATCTGGGCAGGGAGGGCGGTGTGCTCCCCTGCACTGCTCTCGCGGGGGCACGCAGCTTAGGAGCCTCCCTTGGGCTAGTGGAACACAGCGAGGCCAGTGCGCTGGGCGCCTGGAGCTTGGTGAGGGGCAGCCGGCTGCCCGGGCAGTCCCCACGCCACCCGCTGCAGGAGGGTGCTGTAGCTCYGCGAGGAGCCTTCCTGGGCTGCCAGCACAGGATGTGGCCAGCCTTGCCCAGTCTTCTGCGCTCCTGTTAGACGCTTTCGTGCTGGTGCTTGGCCCAGCTGGGCCAAGAATACCCTCGAGAGAAGGGACTCCAGCCAGAGAAGCACTCGCAGCACTCTCACCTTGGCTCCCTTTCCAACGTACGGGCCTCGGGGCTCTGCTGCCAAACCRTGGCAGCTCCCACTCTGTCCCTGCTGTGCTTCGTGCCACAATGCTCCTGCGCTACCTGCGTGCTAGAAGCTGGGGACGGCTGTGGTGGCCAACAGGAGTTGTCCCTTTAAACACTGGGTCTGGGGAGGGTAATCTGCCGGGGATTATCTGCCGGGGAGAGGATTGGGATCAAGGGGAGCGTCTCCTCCCTTCCCCCATGCCCTACAGCGTCTCCCATCCTGAGCGCATGGAAACAAAGTTGACTTTCTCTGGGGCAGGCCGGCCAGCGCTCCGGGGCCTGGGGGCGATGGGCAAGCCGAGAGGCTGCGTTCTCTGATGAGTTGCAGGGCGGGGAGGAGGGCGATGCGTGCGCTATGGGGCCGAGCCTCCTCTTCCTCGCCTTGCTGGCTGCGCTGGTGTCCTGCGAGGAGCCGGAAGGTATCRGGCTGTGGGGGGCTCGTAGGGGCTGGCGCGTGCTACCTATCTGCTCCGGGGGGCTGGTGCAGAGGGTGGTGCTTAGCCCCCGTTGTCCTGGGGCTGCGGGAGCAGAGCCACCCCAGCCCCTCTCTGCCTTGCTCCCTGCGGTGCCAGGAGTCCTGGATACCTACTGGTCTGGCACAGCGCCCATCTGCCTGGGGGGCTGCAAGGGGAAGCACAAGGAGCTGAAGAGGAGCCAGTGCGGGAACGGCAGCTGCTGCTGGCTGGGCTACAAGTCCTTCTGCCGAGGTAGGTCCGGGGCTGGGGCGGGGGGAGCGGCAGGGGGCCGGGGATGGCTGCGGGGCTGGGCACGGCCCACCTGGGCAGGGCAGGTCTTGTGCCACGCTGCCTGTCTGGAGTCTCTCTAGCAGCCTGGTCCTTGGGCCGCCCTTGGTCCGGACCTGCGGGGATGCCCAGGCGTCCCAGGGAGCAGGCGCTGTGCCGCCCCGCCGGCCGGAGGGGCGGGGGGGTCTAGGTCCCGCGCTGCCCACGGGAACGTCCCTCTCCGCAGTGAACTGCGGGCGGCCCGAGGCGGACTTCAACTCCGTGGTGTACGGCAACGACTGGTGGGTCGGCTCGGTGGTGCGCTACAGCTGCCGGCCCGGCTTCCTGCTCCTGGGGGACCCGGCCAGCGCCTGCCAGTCCGACGGCCGCTGGACCCCTAAGCCCACCTGCCTCCGTGAGTACCGCTGGGGCCGCCGYGCCCGCGGGGGTCCCGGGGAGGCGTCCGCGGCCCCTTCGGGCGCGCGGGAGGGTTGCGGGCACATCCGCAGCGGCTTTGCCCCCGGCGCGCCGCGGGGAGGGTGGCCACGGTCCGCGCTCAGCCCCGCGCCCGCAGGGATCTGCCTGCGGGGCCGGATCGAGATCAACGAGCGGGACATTTCCGGGAGGTGCTCCTCGTCCTGCGGCGCCCAGGCTCACCTGGGAGCTTCCCTCAACCGCGGCTGCATCAAGATCTCGGCCTGCGTCACCAAGCAGTCGGGCTGGGCCCGCTGGTTCCAGCGCTGCGACGTCTGCGAGTGCGACTGCCACGTCCCGTGCGGTGGGTGCCCGCCGGCGGCTGCCTGGCCCTGGAAAAGGGGCGGGAGGGCGATCCCCAGCCCCGGGGCAGCTGGACCGCTCACAACCTGCTGCTCCTGCCTTCCTTGCAGCCTCCTCTGGGTAGAGCCMAGCTGGCTGGAGCTGCAGGATCCGACTCCGCTCCAAGAGCGACTCCTGCCTCGGACGGGCGCTGCCGCCCCTTAGCCGGTCTCCATCGCTGGGCTCCTTCCGCAGCTCCGTCCGCCGTGAGGCTGCCAGCGGGGAGGAGAGGAGAGGGGCGCCAGGTCTCAGCCCTCCCGCGGGGCCGCCCTCCCTCCTGGCCCCTTCCGCACGGTCCCTCCAGCGCCAGGGGMTGCTCAGCGAGCAGCGGCAGCTCCTGTCGCCTCCTGCGGCTGGGCATCTCGGCTTCCCCAGCTGGGTGCTCGAGCGTGCTCAGCCCCCTTCCAGGGGCAGGCAGCGCGTCTGCCTGTGCCCCGGGTTGCAGGATTGTGCATCRTGCCCGTCCAGCGGGCTGCGACTTCTCCCTGCTGGGTGTTTCCTGCAGCTGGGGCCGTGCTTGCTGCAGCCGGGACGGCAGAACCGGCGGGCGAGAGCCGAGGTGTGCGGGCTGTGCCCGTGGCYGCTGCGCACGCAGCGGGCCCTCCGCCGCCTGTGCAGTGCAGAACGGGCCGCCGGGCCGGGGTAAACGTGTGTCTGCACCAGGCAGCGCTGAGAAATAAAGCGTTACTGTGAGACTTGCTGCCCGAAGTCTTCCTGCGTGCGGTGGGGTTGTCCCCAGTGCTGCAGGCACTGCCCTCGCCCTGTGCTGCACCCTCTCTCTTCCRAGGAGCCTGTTTCCTTCCAGCTCCCTTCCCTGAACCATCTGCCTTTCCCTTCCCTCTTTGCCCCTCGCTGGGGTGATGCTTGGGGCTGGCTCAGGCGCTGGCCCTTGGCTCCAGCCAGGGGTAGTTTTGCACCCCTGGGGGACCAGCCGCGGCTTCTTCCGAAGCAGCACTTGTGCTCCCGCAGAGGAGGAGGAGGGCAGGAGCACRTGCGATGGGGCAGCCAGCGGAACTGGCGGCCAGGCTCCACCCTGGGTAATTAAAAATATGCTTACAGGAATCACACAGGATTTCCAGYCACGTAAAGAGAGTCTGCTGCTGGCCCCGTCCCCCGAGGCCAGCACACGGGCAGAGCTGAGAGAGGTCCCCTCTGCCGCTGGCGTTGTCCTGAGCACCTGAAACACTGACATGCTCTGGGGATGCAGCTACGGCCAAGGCCACGGTGTAGAGGTCCTAGCTGGGGACAGGGTGGATGGCGAATGTGCCTGTGGTGCTGGCCACCAGGCCTTCCCGGGCACCCGACCTCCATCCTGGTGGGACTTCCACCTTGAAGCGACTCCGCCACGAGCTGCTGCAGTTAGGCCAGGTGCTGCGTAGCCGGTAAGGGGATGCCTCCATCCCAAGGGCTCCTGGCCCAGCCCTGAGCAGCAAAGAAGGGGTGCCCTTCAGCACCAAGGGGGAGCGCTCCCGGGGCCCCTTTGCACCCTGGCTGCGGGGAAACGGGGCGGTTTGGCACTGCTCGGAGGGCGCTTGGGCTGAGACCTGCAGATAGCGAGTGCCTGGGGATGGGAGTCGGCGTGATGAAAGCAGGGTGGGCTGGATGGGCCCGGTGCGCCTTTTGCTCCGTGAGGAAATGCCTTGAGCTCTCCACAGCTAAGACCCTGTAGGTATGCACTTGTGCCCCCCAACACCTGGCCTGCAGGCTGCCCTGCCCCACGGACACTCTTCCAGCTGCCAGCTCGATCCTGCTCCTCCACGGGGCCAGATCGCTGCCCCAAGCTCTGTCCCAGCCCCAGCCTGGCTGCGGCAGGGGAAAGCTTTCCACAGCTCGGCAGATGGTTTTCTAATTAATACCCTCGTCAGTGCCACTCATTTCCATATGTCTTTCATGTTTAAGCACTGTGGTGGGTGAGAGGTGTGAGTAACAGTGAGGACAGAGCCAGGCGAGGTGCTGCGSAGGGTGGGAGCACCGAGGGCTGGCAGGTCCCTGGTGCTGAGCCACGGAGGGGACCTCGTGGGGAGCGCAGCCACGCCGGGCAGCGCTGGGGCATCGTCCCCTTTAGGGCCAGTGCACCCCCAGGAGCCCCAGCGTACCCGCGCGGCCCCGTCCCAGGAGCCCGTTCGCACCCAGCCTGTGCCCGCGCTGGGGCGGCAGCGCAGCGGCGCTCGGGGGTGCACAGGGCTGGGGCGGGAGGGAGCTGGGGGAGCGCGGGGGCGGCGGGGCTGGGTGCTGGGGCGGGCTCTGCCCCTGCGCGAGCCGGGCCCTGCCGGGCTGGGGGTGCCCGGGGAGCGGGGAAGCGCGGCCGGCCCCTTTAAGAGGCTCTGCGCTGCCTGGCGGTGCAGCCTGCCTGGAGCGCCCAGCCTGCCGCGCTGACACGCAGCAGCGGCGGGGATAAACCGGGCAGAGCGGGGCCGGGGGCACCGCAGGGCGGCCAGGCCCGGCGGGCTGCTAGCCACGGCTGGGCTGGGGGGGGGGGCAGAGAGAGCCCCCTCCTTGCCCCCCCCCCCCACCCCACCCCGGCTCTGCAGAGGAATGGGGAGGAGACCCCGGCTGGGGATTAGCAGGGGCAGAGCCCAGCCGGGGGGCTGCTGCGGCTGTGCCAGCGGCTAGGGCTGAGGACTGGCTGCCGGCGGCGCCCCGGCCGCCTCCCGGCCCAGGCGGCCCGTGGCCCGGCGCACGCTCGGCCGGGGCGCCTCGCCCTGTCCCCGAGCATCCGCGGCGGCATCGCCYCTTTGTCTGCAGAGGGGAGGCGGAGGGCGTCGCGCCGCGGCGCCGCCGGGCTCTCGGGCGCTGAAGGCGGCGGCAGGAGCAGCGAGACTTGCGGCAGGAGCCGCGGCGTGGCACAGCCGCTGCCGGAGGGGAGAGGAGCCCGCGCTGCGCCGCTGCGCCTGCATCCCGCCAGGTGAGCACCGCCTGCCCGCCCAGCCCGGCTCCCCCTTCCCCCCCAGGAGAAGCCCCCGGTGGGGCTGGGCGCCGGCGGGTGACGGTGGCAGGGAGGACGGGGTGGGGGGGGGACACGGCTGGGCTGGGTGTCAGCCCGGGTGGGAATGGGGGTGCTGAGCGAGGCTGCAGCAGTTTGGGCTGGTGAGGATGGAGGGGTCAGCAGGGAGCCGGGATCAAGGCAGAACATCCTCGGCAAAGCTGCCTTCCCCACCCCTCGCCTTGGCGGGGGTTAAGCCGAGGAGAGCGGCTTGCGGGATTTAGCAGTTCCTGCAAAGCCCAGCTGAAGGAGTCAAGGTGAGCCCGAGGGCGCTTTGTGCCTCCCGCAGCCCCCCGTTCCTGCCGGCCCCGCCGTGGGGCTGGGCGCCACGGCTCGGCCACTATTGCAGGGGGTCCCCGAGCCCCGCAGCTGCTGGGGAGGGGGAGCTGCGTGCCCACCCCTTCCTCCTCAGGGCTGGGGCTGGCTTTCTTCCAGCCCTGAAAGGGATCTGCCTGCAGCGGGGAGAGGGCTGGGAAGATCTCGGCGCAGCTCCTCGCGAGGCCAGCCTCCCGTTCCAGGGGACTGTGTGCGTGCACTGCAGCCGCAGCGAGCAGCAGCCTGGAGCCTGCGGCTCAGCCAAATGTAGGTTAGCGAAGCGTTRGGACCCCCGCCCCAGCGGCGGGGTGGTTGCTGGGCCCAGCCCGCTCAGGGAGCGCTCAGGCCCCGGGAGCCCTCCCAGCTGCGGTGCCGCAGTGAGACCGGGCCGCGACGTGCTCCCCACCCTGCTCGGCTCAGCGCTGCCCCTGGCATCGCGGAGAAGCCGTCGAACTGAGCGGGGCCGCGGCGGGCTCGGCYGTGGTGCAGCCAGCTCTGGGAGGACCGCAGGCAGCAAACGCTGCCCAGCGGCAGGGCGCGTGTGCAGGCATGTGCATTGCTGTCATGCAATGGTCCCAGTTAAGCACTGGCCTGGCCTGCGGGAAGAGCCGGGAGGCTGAAATGAGCCAAGGCGGGGTGGGGAGGTGCTGATACTGCTGGATGTAGCTGGGCCCCCTCCTGCTGTGTCCCCTGGGGCTGCCTCAGGCGCTGGTGGGGACCTGGACACCCGTGGATGCTCTAACCCAGCCAGTCCCCAGGGGGACGGAGCCTGGCAGCAGTGGGGCCGAGGTCCCGCGGGCCCTGCCAGCCCCACCGGCAGAGCCAGAGCCAGAGGCAGCCGCAGGAGCCACGTGAGTTACTGGCCGTGGAGCTGATCAGCTGCTGCTCGCCACGAGCCCCTGCGACGGGCTTGGCTGCAGGCGAGCGGAGGGGAGTGAGGCCATGTGCATCCCCGGGCCGGCTGCGGGTGCTGGGCCACGTCCGCACGGTGCTCCGCAGGGAGGTGCGGGGCCTGGGGCCGGCAGGGAGGGGTGCGAGGGGACCTGCTGTGGCTCAGCCCCCGTGCCGGCGGTCCCCGTCCCCGGGAGAGGGGCCTCCGCGAGCCCGTGCCCGTGCTTCCCACAGAGCAGCGCGATGGCAGAGAAGGGCATGGATCCCACGTGCGTCTCCATTGCCCTGGAGGACACAGCRTGCCACGCCAGCCCCCCGGACGCCCCGCTCCTCACAACCCACCTGAAGAAGGTGGAGAACCATATCACGGAGGCCCAGAGGTTTTCCCACCTCCCCAAGCGCTCGGCCGTCAACATCGAGTTCATCGACCTGTCCTACTCCGTGCGCGAAGGCTCCTGGTGGAGGAAGAGAGGTAGGAGCTGCCGGCGGGGAGGAGGGCACCTCTGCACGCCCTCACCTCGCCCGAGCGCCCGGCCTCGGCTGCTGCAGGCGCCCGCGGCATCGCAAAGGCGGCCCGCCGGATTGCCCCGGCCCGGGGAGCCGAGCCGCACGGGCTCGCCCAG
>NW_028186623.1:4646198-4651879 GCF_003343005.1 Rhea americana | reverse complement strand
GGATTGCCCCGGCCCGGGGAGCCGAGCCGCACGGGCTCGCCCAGCGACGCTGACGGCAGGCGCCCCGAGGGGTGCCCCGGCTCGGCGCCCGGCCGGGCGGCTGCGGGCACTCGGCAGGCGATTTCCTCTCCGGCGGCTCCCCGAGCAGCCGGGGCCGCCGTTCCCTTTCCCGTGCGCGGCTCCGGCCGAGAGCTCGCGGAGGGGAGGCAGATGGCAGCTGGTGGGTGGTAGTCTTCTTTAATTAGCTCTCTTAGCTAATGGGATGCCAATCAGGCCGCCCTGCAGGCAGAGGGGGAGCTGATCTGCCCAAGGTGAGGGCAGCAGGGACGAGCAGGGCCCCGGCGAGGGGCTGCAGCGGGCAGCACCGCGCGCGCAGCCCTGCCCGCCGGGCGCTGCGGAGGCCTCTCAGCCCGCCCCGGCCGGCCTCTGGCGCTGGGGAAACTGAGGCAGAGCAGGACGGCAGCCCGGCCCCGGGGGCCCCGGGGGGGGCCTGGCGGTGCGGCCGGGACACCCGGGAAATGCAGAGCAGCGGCGGGGCGCCCCAGGGCGGAGCGAGCCTTTCTGCCGTGTCCCGGGGCCCGGCGGCTTGCAGCTCGGGGTGCTGCTCCGSCGGGGTCGGGGAGGGGAAAGGCTCAGGCGGCCGCAGCAGCGAGGAGGGCGCAGCGGGGCGGTGGGATCCCGGCTGGCCTGGCGCGGACGGAGGGGCCGGTGCAGGGCTCCGGCGCTCTCGGCTCCCGGAGCCGGGCCGCCCGCGCTCTGCCGGCGCGGGAGGTTACTGGCAGTCAATGAACGCGAGTAACCGCTCTGCAAGCTGCAGCGGCGCCGACGTGAGCGGCATGCGTGGTGCCGGCGCTGCGCGCGTGGTGCCGCCGGGGAAGGGGGGGGGGGGGCACCGCGAGGCAGCGCCTGCCGCCCCCTGCCCACCGCCCCGCTGCCTCCCCTCCCGGCTCGCCCGCCGGCTCTGGGCGCCCAGGGACGTGCGCGAGCCGTGCGGGGGGCACGGGCGTTCCCGGCCTGAAGGAATGTTGCCTTCCTCGCCCGAGAAGCGGGAGCCGGGCGCCCGTCGGAGCGACGCTGCGGCCCCGGGGCGCGATGCGGCGGGTGGGTGCGACGCCCTCGCCCAGTGCCAGCCGTCATCCCGCGGCGGGCGGCGGGCACGTCTGCGGCAGGGAGATGCCCGGGCYGGGTCTGCGCTATGGCTCGGCCGTGGCACCCTGCATCCCGGCTGTGTTTTGGGGGCAGTTCCCCAGAGCCCAAGGCCGTGCCCGTTTCCCACTCCCRACACATCATGTTTCTGCTGCCGGAAAATGCTAATCAGCTGCATTTAAAGCAGAGATAATTCTAGGCCTGATTAGCAGTGGCTGCTGCTGGGTGTCACGGCACGAATGCCRATGAAGGCACCAGCCAGGCACTCGTCGGGCTTGGGGACTCGGGCTGCCCCACGCCATCGTGCCCCAYGCCCGGGGACCGGGGAGGGGGTGATGGCATGCAGCAGTAGCATGGTTGCAGCCTCGTAACGTCCACGGGAGGCTTCACGCCCCGTCCTGCAGGTCCCTGCGGTCCTCACCGTGACCGAGGGCACACRTCTTGCTGCTGGGAACTGGTGGGGCCAGTCAAGAGCAAGAGGCAGGGAGCAGGTGGGCTGCGGCCACCTGGAGACAGCAGCCACCGTGGCAATAGTCACGGGGATGGAGACAGCGCTGGGCACCAGGAGAGCCTGTGGTCCCCAGGTGCTGGGCGGGCACTGCAGCCCCCACAGCSCTGCTGCTCCCTCGGCGTCCAGGCTCACGTGCCTCCCGGGAGCCAAACCTGTGCTGCTCTCCCCCTCCAGGGTACAAGACTCTCCTGAAATGTCTATCCGGGAAGTTCTGCCAGCGGGAGCTTATCGGGATCATGGGGCCCTCAGGCGCCGGGAAGTCCACCCTCATGAACATCCTGGCTGGTTACAGGTGAGACCGGCCCCATGGCCCGTGGGTCTGGGCAGGKCTGCAGACCCTGCGCCACATCCCCACATGCCTCTTTCCCCGCAGGGAGACCGGCATGAAGGGCCAGATCCTGGTGAACGGCCGTCCGCGGGACCTGCGCACCTTCCGCAAAATGTCCTGCTACATCATGCAGGACGACATGCTCCTGCCACATCTCACCGTGCTGGAGGCAATGATGGTGAGCAGCGCAGGAGCTGGGCAGGCCAGTGGGCCCTGTGGGGGCATCCTGGGGAGCATCCCACTGGGCACTGGGCCCCCGCAGACACCTGCCATTTCCAAGGGCTCTGGGAAGTGGGAGCCAAGCCCTGCTGCAGGTCTTTCCTGCTCCTCCATCCCTGACCATCCCCCTTCCAGCCCTTTCCAGGGGACGGGGCCATGGTGCAGTTGTYTCTGTCCCCTCCATCCAACAGGCATGTCTTCCTGCCCATCCTCTTCCCACAGGTCTCTGCTAACCTGAAACTGAGTGAGAAGCAGGAGGTGAAGAAGGAGTTGGTAAGTCTCCAGCCCCCCCTACTTTGCAGGGGAAAGATGGCTCCAGGCCCCTCATCTCTCCCCAGGATGGGAGCCACGGGGTCACAAGGACCCTAGGGGGACCAGGTGAACCCCAAAGGGCCCCCAGTGATGGGAAGGCTGGAGGGAGGCGGTGGGAAGGGAGCCACCAGTGAATGAGGCTGTCTCCCAGGTCAATGAGATCCTGACGGCTCTGGGGCTGCTGGAGTGCTCCTACACCCGCACCATCTCACTGTCTGGCGGCCAACGCAAGCGCCTGGCCATCGCCCTGGAGCTGGTGAACAACCCTCCAGTCATGTTCTTCGATGAGCCCACCAGGTGAGGCTGCCGGGGCTGGGGCACATGGGGTTGGGGCTACCAAGAGGTGCTCTGCCCACCAGCCCACAAGAGGCAGGGTGCTCAGTCCAGTGCTGTTTTAGGAAGGCTCCCACAAYGGGAGGCAGCTGAAGGCATCTCCAGGATGTACTTCTCACCCTCTCATCTCTCCCCATCTCTCCTTGCTGTCTCTTTCTCCCCTGCCCCGTCTTGCAGCGGTCTGGACAGTGCCTCCTGCTTCCAAGTGGTTTCCCTGATGCGGTCGCTGGCTCAGGGCGGGCGGACCATCATCTGCACCATCCACCAGCCCAGTGCCAAGCTCTTTGAGATGTTTGACAAGGTTTGGGCTGGGCTGGGGAGCGGGGCTCTGTCTTTGGGGGTTGCAGGGTCCCTCTGGCTCTAGGAGCCCAGAAGAGAAGCCGTGGGAGGGATGACTGCAGGGCATTTTACCTGGGGCTGGTGTGGCACACAGCCCTGAAGGCAAGGGTCTGGTGAGGGTGCCCCAGTTACCCTAGGGACAGGGGTGGGCAGGAGCAGGAGCATGGCTCTGCCATGTGCCTGCCATGCCTCATCATTCTCTTGCAGCTGTACATCCTGAGCCAGGGCCAGTGCATCTTCAAAGGCGTCGTGACCAACCTCATCCCCTACCTGAAGGGCCTCGGCCTCCACTGCCCCACGTACCACAACCCTGCCGACTTCAGTGAGTGCGCCCAGCTAGGGCTGCGGCGGGAGCAGAGGGTKGCAAGATTCAAACACATGGTCTCAGCTCTACAGGCTGCTCAGTGTCCCCTGTGTCCTCCTCCACAGTTATTGAGGTGGCCTCAGGGGAGTATGGAGATCTCAACCCTGTGCTGTTCCGCGCCGTCCAGAATGGCATGTGCACCATGGCCGAGAAGAAGAGCAGTCCTGAAAAGGCAGATTCATCGTGCCCAGCACACTGCGTGGGGGTGAGTGGGGCAGAGAGGAGCCTCCTGTGATCTCAGGGAGCGGCATGCCCTAGGGTACCCAGCTGGGGAGAGGCTGGTGCCTCCTGTCCTGTGGTGCAGAGGTGTCYTGGGACGTCAAGGGCCTTCAGGTGTGGGGGGGAGCACAATGTTCAGCCAGCATCCACAGTATCAAGCTRTGGCTCTGTGATGGTGTTTGGTAGTGCCCATCCTCACTGGAGGTGCTCCTGAGGGGTATGCTGGAAGCAGGGAGTGTTTGGGAGCTGTGCTTGCAGGGAGCCAATGTTGTGAGCTTGACTCACATCCTTAACTTGCCCATGGTCTTGTAGGATGTGGACCACATCGAGAGTCACACTTTCGCCACCAACACCACGACCCAGTTCTGCATCCTCTTCAAGAGAACCTTTATCTGCATCCTGCGGGATACGGTGAGGGCAGGGGAGGGCCAGTGGCCAAGAGAGAGGGGATGCATGAGGGAAGGRGGCCAGGATTAGGGGAGTATGGAGCAGGTGGAGAGGGGAGTTGGACAGTGGGAAGAGTGGGGATCACCTTGAAGGAGCAGGCAAGCTGTCCTCCTCTCTCCTTGAGACCTGTGATGCCTTTCTCTGAGCCCCATGCACCCTCTGCCTGCAGGTGCTGACCCACCTGCGGTTCATGTCCCACATCTGCATCGGGGTGCTCATTGGGCTGCTCTACCTGCACATCGGCAATGATGCTGGCAAAGTCTTCAACAACACTGGGTTTCTCTTCTTCTCCATGCTCTTCCTCATGTTTGCCGCACTGATGCCCACCATCCTCACCTGTAAGGAGCTCCCTGCCCCAACAGCAGTTAGCTGCTCCTGGGGCCACCAACCCACCCCAAGGGGCAGAGGAGGGTGATTGAGCACCATGGCTGAGTGCCTGACAGTGGTGGAGCCAGCCAAACTGGGGTAAAGGAGGGGGGGCCATGGCAGAAGAGAGGAAAAGAATCAAATAAAAAATGGGGAAATTTTCAGGTTGGATTGCCTGAAGTATATTCCAGTTTTGAGGGTATTGCCTTTTGTTTTACAGCTGGTTATAATATACGTGCTGGCTCAAATCAGAATTCCCAGAATTTTTTTGCTGACAAAATGTCTGCAAAGTAGCATTTTTGGCCTTTCTTCTTTCTCGCTTCCCAAAAAAGTTTGACTAAACCCCGTCAGCCAAGCTGACTCTTCCATGCAGAAAGTTTCTGTGTTGGTYATTGGCTTTCTCCCTGGCAAAGCAGTTTGCCCAGTCACTCGTGGCTGGGCGCACGCAGGAGGCCACCTCATGCCCTGGGCAGGGGGAACATCACATCCGTGGATACCAGGGGCAAGCGGGGGTGAGGGCTGGAGCAGCATGGCCCAGGGTGCTGCTGGCTGCTAACTCCTCCTGGCCCTCTCCCTACAGTCCCSCAGGAGATGTCCGTGTTCCTGCGAGAGCACTTGAACTACTGGTACAGCCTGAAGGCCTATTACCTGGCAAAGACCATGGCAGATGTGCCTTTCCAGGTGAGCCYCTGGCTGGACTCAAGCATGGCCTGATGCTGACCTGCCTTCCTCGGCACAGCCAGGGGAAAGATGTGGGGTCCCTGAGGCTCTCCGTCCCTGGGGAAGGTCTGGCGCGAGAGCGGTGAGGGTGGGCATGGGTCCAGCTGAGCTGTGCATTTGCCCACCCCTCTCCAGGTGATCTGCCCCATCGCGTACTGTAGCATYGTGTACTGGATGACGGGCCAGCCTCCTGAGGCCACACGCTTCCTCCTCTTCTCTGCCCTGGCCACAGCCACGGCCCTGGTGGCCCAGTCCCTCGGGCTTCTCATCGGAGCGGCTTCCACTTCCCTGCAGGTTGGATGAGTCCCTGGCTTYGCTGGAGGGTGGAGCGGGAGGGTGGTGGCATGGGGGGGCGGTGGTGTTTGCTGGAGGTCTCA
>NW_028186623.1:4622246-4646094 GCF_003343005.1 Rhea americana | reverse complement strand
AGGGGGTGTGTGCAACCACCCTGCCAAAGCTCAGGTACACCTCTATGTGGGGACATGACCCCCAACGGCCTCCGTTCCCCAGGTGGCCACCTTCGTGGGACCCGTCACTGCCATCCCCGTGCTGCTCTTCTCAGGCTTCTTCGTCAGCTTCAAGACCATCCCCACTTACCTGCAGTGGAGCTCCTACGTCTCCTATGTCAGGTGGGACTCTGTGCTCTGGCGGGCAGCTCCCGTGGGGGCTCAACAGGGAATGGGCACCCTGACTTGTCTGGCTGGGTGCCGGGAGCAGCATGTAATTAATAGCTCATGCGGTGGTGCATTCCTCCCTAGGTATGGCTTTGAGGGTGTCATTCTCACCATCTACGCCATGGAGCGCGAGGACCTGGAGTGTCTCGAGGACTTCTGCCCTTTCCAAAAGCCCATCAAGATCCTGCAGGAGCTGGATGTGGAGGAGGCCAAGCTCTACCTGGACTTCCTCATCCTGGGCATCTTCTTCGTCATCCTGCGGCTCCTGGCTTACCTGGTCCTCAGGTACAAAGTCAAGTCAGAGAGATAAAGGGGCCTCAGGGCCCCGAAGCCGTTCCCGGGCCTGGCCTGCTGTGAGAGACGATCTGCAGATGGACACAGCACTCCTGGCAGGTCACGGTCTGTGGTGGAGATATTGGCAGGTGCCAGCCAGACCTGGCTCAGTCGAGAAGGGTTTTGAGACGTCTCGGAACTGTTTTAACCTTTCCACACACTCGTCATCGCAACTGTTTTGTACAGCCCTGGCATGTGCCGCCCTCTGCCCCGGGACTGCTTGGATCTTGGACCCCCTGTCATCACCCCTGCCCAGCACTGTCCAGGTCCACCGAGCCTCTGAGGACACTGGGGACAGTCCTGCGGAGGCGAGCGTCTGCAAAGCCACACCGAGAGCAAGGCAGAGAGGAGCCAGCGGCACCCACGAGCCCCGGGACAGCAGCACGTGTGTCGGGGCTAAGGAGAGCCCTAAGTTGCATTAGACCGAGTTGCACAAGGCTTTTGCTGTTTCCTGTCACCGTAGCCACAGAAATTGCTGCGTTCCCTTCCTCTCGCTTCCTGCAGAAATCCCCCTCTCTTGTTTTTTTCTGCATTCTTTTAACCCCTCTGCTTCCCAGTGTATGGAGGGAAACGGGAGCTAGCGGGCAGAGGAGGGCTTGGAAGGCTCTGCCTCAGACTGCTGCTCGTCCGCCATCCTCAGAGACGGGAGCTTCGAACCTGGGGAGCAGCGGGGTCCGTGGGAAGGGGATGGTGTTCTCGGACCTTAGGCAGTCCCACGCTTAGTCCCCACTGCCTTAGAGGTCGGCGCTAAGAAGCTAAAAGTGACCAACATGGAGAGATGTGCTGCACGACATGGGGAGGATGCAGGTCCCACGCCCGGGTGGTGCTGAGCTGCTGACATTGCTGGCGCCTCTGCTGCGGGAGCAGAGCTGGTCCTGAGCCCTTCGGAGCTGGCTGCAGCCCCTGTGCCACCTCGCTCCTCTTCTTCCTGTGCAGCTGCGGCTGTCCCGGCAGAGCAGGGAAGATGACCATGCTCAGCACGGGCTTTGAGCTGCCTGCAGGGAGAGGATGCCAGCCCAGAGGATGCCCGGCCTCATCACAGAGGGGTCCTTCCAGTGTGACATGGTGCAGAAGCAGGCCCCAGCAGCACATGAGTTGTAAAGCGGGTGAGATCTTCGAGTGGTTCATTTGTGTTGCACAATCCYGACATAGGGAAGGGCCTTGCACATCATGACTGGTATCCAGAGAAGGTCCCTTTGGCAAGTGTCTCTGGTGGCCCCTCCAAAGTCACCTGTGCTCCCTGCTGAGGCAACGCATTTTGGCACCTTGCTGGTTCTCTGATGGGAGCAGAGCTGAGATCAGAAGGCAGCAGGGTGTTTGCACACGCTGCAAAACCAGGAGCAGGGAGCGCTGCCCAGCCGCAKCATGCAGGCCCGCCCCATGGGCAAGGGGCTGCATGGATTCACCCACAGACCTGGAGACACCGTGCTTTCCAGCGACCCCAAACAGGGCAAGGCAGCTCTGCACTGCTCTGGCACTTCAGGTGCAGTCTGTGAGATGCTTGTGCCAGCTCCCTCTGAGCAGCGGGGTATTTCAGGACAAGGGCCAGGAAGAAGAGGAGCAGATTTCAGTATGAAGAAGAACAAACTCCTTGAGACTCTTCCTTACTTTTTCCTGGTTTCTGTTAGGACTGCTCCACTCAGCACAGCCTGGCTGATGGGAGATGTATGGAGACACGTGGCTGTGTTGATGCTGGACCGTCAGCAAGGTCGAGTTTCCCTCTGCCTGGACTGCATTGTGAGGCGCTCCTATCCGTGGGGTGCTCTTGCACAGAGGTCCCAAAGCCGATGTGCCCTGATGCCCTTTCTGTGCTGAGCACGAGGGTATTCCCCAGGGTCGCTTGGCTGACTTTCTGCTGTGCCTCCCTAAATTCCTCTCCGTTCCTGGATCCTCCCTTGCTGCCCACCCTGCGGTGTGCTCTGCAATGTGCTAGCATCATCTCCAGGGCTGCCGGGGACRGGTGCTGACCACAGCTGCTGTGCCCAGGCAGGGCCGGGCCCAGTGGGAACAGTCTGCACATCTGCTCCTTCGCCAGGCAGGCGGATGGGCTGGGGACTAGAGGGGCGGCCGAGCTGCGGGCCGTCGCCCATCTCCATCTYGCCGTCTGTGGGGCTGTCGGACAGCTGCTCGTCCTCCTACCCTGCTCCGGGGCTGCAGTGAGTTAAGCCTTGCCCAGTGCAAGGTCTGCACTGCTGGGCTGATGATTTCCTCCTGGCTGGACGCTAAGTCAGCAGGAGGTGCTGATGGCTCRGTCCTGCACAGCTCCTGCCTCCCGTCTGCTCCCCGGCAGTGGGGACTCTTGTGGTGGGTGGCAGCCTGTGCGTCCTGCTCCTGGCACACCCCTCCTGCTGCTGTCCATGTCCAGCACCTGCTACCTCCAGGGATGTCCCCATGCCATCGCYGCCGGAGCTGACGCTGAGCAGGATGAGACAGCGTAGCCATGGGCAGTGCGTGCAGCAGAGGGGGGCTGCCTGCAAGCACCCATGACTGCCTGAATCCCCCCAACATGGGGATGCTGCAGTGCAAGCCCCCGCTTGCCAACATCCCCTGCCGACGTGGGACAGCACCGCTCCAGCTGAGCGCTGAGCGTGGCCAGAGCGAGATGGCCCCAGCCTTCCCCGGGGTGCGTAACTCCGCAGGCGCCTGCTTGGAGCTGCCTGGTGGGGATGGGGCGGCCGGTAGCACCCCGCAGATCTCCAGGAGCAGTGGGCCTGGCGGGGACCCCCGTGCCAGCCCGGCAGAGGTGGGGGAGCACCCTGGCTGACCAGGTACGCGCTCGTGCGGGGCAGGGGCTGGGGTGAGCCTGCAGTTGGAGGACGGCTGCGTCCCCAAGGCAGCCGAGTGGGCTGGGGCATGCGGGGTCATGGGGCAAAAATCCTCTATTGCCCGCGCAGCCGCGGGCACGTCGTGTGGGAGAAGGCCCGAAGTGCCCAGGGGAAGGGATGAGCACCCCTGGCAGCGATGGGAGCCGGGCTCCAGCTGCCTCGCGGGTCACTCTGGTGCCGGGAAGCGCCTGTCCACGAGCCCTCCCCTTGCAGCGAGGACAATCCCGTAGAGGGAGGAATGCACAGAGAAATGCAAAGGGACAAAGCACATTTGCACTGGCGGGGCTCTCTCGAGGACTGTCTCTTTGGGATGAGCTAGCTACAGCCTTGCGGTCCCCCTGGCACTCCTGTTTTGCGGGATGTGGCCGAGGGGGCTGCTGGGCTGGGTCTAGCCTTGTCTTGGGCACGTCTGAGCCGAGTCCCCTGTCCGCGCACTAGGCGCACGAGCGTGGCAAGGATGCACTTTATCAGAGCAGGGGAGGGGGCTGTGGGGTGCCTGGGGCCGCAGGAATGCCACCAGGGAGCACGTCTGGATCATCAGGAGAAGAGYGTGATGGAGAACAGGCTTCTTCCCCCTGCCCTGGAGAACAGGCTTCCTCTTCCCTCCTCTGCCCGCTTCTTTCCCTGCAATGCACTTTAATGGATGAGGATGTGGTTCAGCCTGCGGCTCCGGCTCCYAAGGAGCATCCCGCCTTCCCAGCTGCTGCAGGGGCTGTCGATGAACCTCACCCCATTTAAAATTGCTCTGGCTCCTCCGTGCAGCTCTTTCAGCCCAGAGAAACGGATGCAGCAGGTGCTGGCTCTCCCCTCACGTGTGCTGTGAGCAGGCGCAGGCACACGGGCATGCAAGCAGGGATACGRCCTCTCACCTCCGCGCATGGCCAGGCCTCCTTCGGCACACGCACAAGAAGAGCAAATGCATTATCACAGCGCCGGTGCTAGGGTTTGCTGGAGGGGGAGGCTGGGCCAGCGCAGGGAGGGATGGGGCTTCTTGCAGGGTTGCACCCCTCTCTCAAATCAGGCAATAAAACAGTGTTTCGTTCTCACCGTGTGTGGAGGCCGTTTGTCCCCCTCTCTGCCGTGGGAACTCCGGTGCCGTGGGCAGCCTGCGCTGCGCGTGCGGGGAAGTGCCCTGCCGGCCCTGGGTGCCTGAGGTCCCGGCCCGCCAGCGGGCTCTGCCGCAGGAGCTGCGGAGCAGGCAGATGTGTTGTGGCTTATTTCAGTGTTTCTGGGATGCCAGCTGTACTTGTTGGGTTTCACACATCAATAAAACTTATATTTATACTGTAGCGCCTGGATGCCTCCCACCRCTGAGCAGCACTTCCTTGCCAGGCTGCAGGAGCAGATCTGCAAGGAGCAAAGGGGTAGGCGTGGATACGCGTGTCTGCACACGCGCGTGTGCGTGCTGCACACGCAGGCATACCCAGGCAAGCTAAGCTGCCCTGCCAGCACAGCTGCCTCGGGGCTCTGTGCCCACGGGGCTGCTGCTGTCGTGCTCTCTGCACACCCGTCCTGGCGCTAGGCGCTGCGCGGGCCCAGCCGGGAGGGTCCGGACCTGCCCGCCGCGGGCAGCACTGCCCAGCTCAGCTCCCTGCCAGGCAGCTGAGCTCCAAAGGCTTTAACTCCGGAGCAGGGCTGGTGCTCTGGCCCCCTGCACAGCTGGGAGTGCAGCRCAGCCAGATGTGTCCCGGGGAGGCTGCTCCTCGCAGCGCTGTGGGTCGGAGCCCGGGAGCCCGGATGCTGCAGGCTAGGGCCGTCCCCGTGTTTGAGACGGGCCAGGAGCTGTTTTTCCTTGCCGGTGTCGTGCCAGCCCTCGGAGGCGTCCCCGCAGCGGTGCCCGCTCGCCGCTCTGCCCACCCCGCCGCGGCAGCGAGCCAGCGCGGCCGTGGCGCGGGGCGGGACGCCGCGGCAGGAAGTTACCGCTGCAAAACAGGCGCCGGAGAGAGCAGCTTCTTCCTCGAGACAGAAATGGAAACGGCGGGGTGAACGGCCCCGGGCTCCCCTGCCTGGGCACCCGGCGGCGAGGGGGCCGGCACGCCGCGGCTCCCCGCGAGGAATCCCGCTGGAGGTAACGCCTGCCGCCTGGGCTGCAGCCTCTCCGCGCCAGCCCGGCCGCTGCCCTGGGCTCAAGGTGCCCCTGCCGCCGCGGCCCTGGCCTGGCCCCGCTGCTGGGCAGGCGGCTGGGCAGGACCAGCACGCGGGGGTCCCTGAAGGGGGGGGGGGCACAGCAGGTGGGCGTCTCGGCGCCTCCTGCGCCCCGACGTGCCCCGGGGGGCAAAGGGTGCTTGCGAAGCGGCTGGGGTCCCGGCACGGCACGCATCAGGCTTTGCTTGCTGCAAAGGCCCTGGCGAGAACGGCAGGATTCAGTATCAGCTCAGCCAGGCCCTCTCCCCTGCCTCGGTTTCCCCACGTGGATCACACAAGAAGGGACTGCAAAAAGCGCAGGCTGCAGGAGGTGTGAGCGAGCAGTCATCCGGCCTGTCTTCTCCGGGGCGGGGGGGGGACACATGCAAAGAGTTTTTGCCTCCTGTCCCTTCCTATCYGCTTCCTTAGTCCTGTGCCTCAGTTTCTCAGGATGTCGGGGGCGTTGACAGCAGCCTGCGTCCCTGAAGCATCACCCAGCTGAGCCRGGGTTGGGAGACTGCGTCACCACAGGCACAGCCTGTTCTGCGGGACCCAGCCGGGACAGGTAAGGCTGGGTGTTGCTGCACCACGTCCCTGGGGAGGAGGGTGTAAACCCCACAGTGCTCCTCCGGCAGGTCCCGCACAGCCGGATCCGGGCGGGAAGGCTGCTGGACAGCCCCGGCTACACCAGGCACCGCTGAGCACCGCTCCGCCATCCGCAGCCGGASACAGGCGCTTTGCCTAGGAAACGTCACCCGGAGCTGTGCCAAGCTTTGTGCAGCCCCGAGGGCAGGAGCCAGCTGTGCCCTGGCATCCTGCAGCCAGCCTGCGCTTGTCATCCCATCTGCCTCCCCGGCTGCTTTAAACGGGAGGAGGCTCCGCTCCGCTCGGCGTCTCCGCGGGGAGCAGCCCGGGCTAGTACCACTGCTGGGATGAGGGAGAACCCACTATGCGTGCAGATATTTAGGAGAGGCTCATCTTTACTTTTTGCAAGCACTCTCTCCAAGCACCAGCCCCTGGACTCCCAGGACTCCRGCTGCGGAGCTGGGCTGGCTCCCGGCGTGCCCCTCTGCTTCAGCCAGAAGATGTCTCGGGCCRTGCAGTGCCAGAGCCACCTGCCCTGGGGCAGCTGGATGCAGCTGTGTGGATCCCTGCCGGGGCGAAGGGGGACCCGGCGGCCGTACCTGTGTGCTGCGTCGGTGCCAGGTGAGCCATGCGCTGTGGCTGCAGGACTGGGACCCCGAATCTGCCCTCATCCTCGAGAAGCCTTGTCTTTGGTRGAAACCTCTCCCCACCCTTCTGGCTGAGCTCGTACGGTCTGTGGGTTGCCACAGCAAGATCCTAAGCCCATAAGCTGGGTGGTGCGAGCTCTGGTGGAACAGACGAGGCCATCGCTGATGATGTGCGTGCTTCTTCCATCCAGGCACTRCCAGCAGCTCCTTCCTCAGAAAGATCCTCTGTGCAGATGGTGTGTCCTTCCCCAGGTATGGCGGGACACAGCTGGGGCCTGGCCTGAGCCTACTCAGCCCCTGTGACCATGGGGGACATGGGTGGTAGGCCTGGCTGCCTTGGGGCCATTGGGGTGCTATGCACTTAGCTGCTTCTTCGCTTCCACCTGGAAAACAACCCAGGCCTGGTTCCCTACYCCCTTGAATTCATTCCGACCCCTCTGCCTTGCTGTGGCCTCGTTCCCACACCGGGCAAGGGGTGGCACAGTGTAGGGCTTGCTGACATGCCCTCAGCTCCTCTTCATGCGTGCAGCAGCCCCATGCTCTCCTTTGGTGCAGGGAAAGGAAGGGGAGAAGGGCAGGAGAGCTGGATCTGCTCAGGTGCCTCCCGCGGTACTCACRTTTGATCTGTAGACTGCCCACTCCACATCTGGGCAGGGCACTGGGGAGCCTACTCCTGCCTTCCTCACAGCACTCTCCCTCCCCTTGCAGAAGGTGTGTACACTACCAAGGAGGGTCCCAGGAGCCCCCTGCCCAGCCTAGCTCCCCCCGCCATGGCCTGGCTGCACTGAGGAATGTGACTTCTTCTGGTAAGCTTGCAACCTTGCACCCAAGAGGAGGGAGCGTCCTACACAACAGGTTGGGGACAGGTGCTGCCCTGAGCAGTGCAGTGGTGAGCAAGAGCAATGAGGGCTGGGACTCCTGGGTTCTGCTCTCCTCTCTGCAGCCAGCTCACTGAGGTGGCTTGTGGCACCTTCTCCATTCCCCTGGAACTGGGAAGCCCTTGTCTTGCCAATCACCTTCCTCTTCCTAGATGCCATCAAGAAGCACCAGAAGAGCTTGTCTGCATGGTTCAGCCACCAACCCAATGAGGAGAGGCAGTTTGGCCCTTCCTTCTCACTAGAYGCTGTCCACGTGGACCCAGTGATCCGAGAGAGCTCCCTGGAGGAGATTTTGAAGCCCTCRCCTGACCTGACCATCCAGCACCAGCTCCAGCAGCCCTCCAGCCGGGTAATCAGCCTCCAGAACCTCTTTGATGTGGACGCCTGTGGGCGGCAGGTGAAGACTGTGGTGCTGTTTGGCACTGTTGGCACAGGGAAGAGTACACTCATCAAGAAGATGGTAGTGGACTGGTGCCATGGGCGCCTGCCCCGCTTTGAGCTAGTCATCCCCTTCTCCTGTGAGGATCTGTCCCAGAGTCACACCCCCATCTCCCTGCGGCGCCTCATCACCAAGAAGTACCAGCACCTCCGCGATGTGGTGCCAGTGCTGGGCACTTCCAACCTCAGGATGCTTTTTATCCTCAATGGCCTAGAGCGCCTCAACTTAGACTTCCGTCTGGCTGGCACAGAACTGTGCTGTGACCCCAATGAGCCCGTGCCTCCCTCTGCCATCGTGGTCAACCTTCTGCGGAAATACCTCCTGCCAGAGGTCAGTGTTTCTGTCTTCCTCCAGCTCCTTCGTGCTGGAGAAAGGCTGGGGGTGAGCCCTGGGGCATTGCAGACACAGCCTCTTGCCCTTATACTAATTGCTTGTAACCTAGCTTGGTTGTGAGTGAACAGTCATCCTTCATCCTTGGAGGAACTTGCCAAGGTGGCTTCATGTCACTGCTGCTGGTTTTTCTCTGTGGAGCCTTTGGAGCAATGGGCAAGCCTTGAAAGACAAAGAAAGCAGTAGCTGGGAATCTGTCTGCCTGGCTGAGGCCTTCCAGACTATATTTATGTCTAGCACTGGATAAAGAAAGCTCTTTTGTCCCCTCTGACCAGGCCAGGTTTGAACCAACACCCTGTGGTCAGCAGCTCCTTGAACCACAGCCCCTGGCTGGTCTGATTCTTGTGCTATCATATGTGGGTCAGGGGCTTGGCATCCTGCTGAAGTTAGATCAAAGAGACAGCGGGAGCACCTCCAGACTCATCCTGTCCTCTGCTTCCAGGCCAGTATCATCGTCACCACACGCCCATCTGCAGTGCGCCGGATCCCGGGCAAGTATGTGGGCCGCTACGCTGAGATCTGTGGCTTCTCCGACACCAACCTCCAGAAGCTGTACTTTCAGATGCGCCTGAGCCAGCCTGGCTGCAATGGAGAAGATGGCAGTGATAACAGTCCAAGGAGTAGCTCAGGAGAGCAAGACAACTTAGTGGAAATGTTGTCAAGAAACCTGGAGCGCCACAACCAAATTGCTGCTGCCTGCTTCCTGCCCTCTTACTGCTGGCTAGTCTGCACAACACTGCATTTCCTCTACTTTACCAAGACGGTGCCTCCCAGTCAGACCCTAACTGGCATCTACACCAGCTTCCTGAGGCTCAACTTCAGCGGTGAGGTGCTGGACAGCACCGACCCCACCAATATCTCTATGATGAAGTATGTGGCCAAGACGGTTGGCAAGCTGGCCCACGAAGGGGTGATGTCCCGCAAGACCTGCTTCTCAGAGGAGGACTTGCAGCAGTGCTTTGAGGTGGAGATGAAGACTGAAAGTGAGCTCAACCTCCTGGAGGTTTTCCGCAGTGATGTCTTCCGCTTCTTCCTCACACCATGTGTGCAGCCAGGCAAAGAGCACACCTTCGTCTTCACCATTCCTGCTATGCAGGAGTATCTGGCAGCCCTGTATGTAGTGTTGGGTGAGAAGAAGACCTTGGCACAGCGAGTGGGGAAGGAGCTGTCAGAGGTCTTTGGGAAGGTAAGTGAAGATGTTGTTGTGGTTCTGAACATCATCTCCAAGGTGCTGCCCTTGCGCTTCCTGCCAGTGCTTCTTAACCTGCTCAAAATCTTCCCTCGCTACTTCTCCCGGCTGAGTGGCAAGGACCGAGACACTATTGCCCGAACCATGGCAGAGGAGATGTTCAAAGAGGAGGACTATTTCAACGATGATGTCTTGGACCAGATCAATTCCAGCATCCTGGGCATGGAGGGCCCCATGCGTCACCCTGACGAGATCTCTGAYGATGAGGTCTTTGAGCTCTTCCCCATTTTCATGGGTGGGATCCTGTCCCGCCGCAACCGCGCCATCCTGGACCAGCTGGGCTGCTCCATCAAGAATCTAGCAGCCTTTGAGATCGCCAAGGCCATGAAGAAGACGGTTATCAGGAACAGCCGTAAAGGGCTGCCCCCATCTGAGATGATGGACTACCTCTTCTTCCTCCATGAGTTCCAGAATGAACGCTTCACAGCTGAGGCCATCCGCTCCCTCCGGACCGTCAACCTCTCATCCGTCAAGATGACCCCTCTCAAGTGCTCTGTCCTGGCATCTGTCATGGGCACCACGTGCCACGAGGTGGAGGAGCTGAACCTGACATCCTGYAATATTGACACCAGCAGCCTGAGGACCCTCTTCCCTGTCCTGCTGCGGTGCAAGGCTCTCCAGTGAGTATCACCTTCTCTTGCCCTCGGGCAGCACTCAAAAAAACAGATTTTGCTTTCACCTCTACCCATCTCAGGGCCCACCAGGAGCTGGAGCATGGCAAAAGCAGGAGAAAGGCGCGCAGGCCCTTGTTTATCCTCAGTGTAGACCAGGGGACTACAGCTTCCAATAGGCAACACTCCCAGCAGCGTTGCTCGGCACTGCATGCTGGGACTTGGAGTCCCAACACACCCTGCAGCGAGACTCCTTAGAGCTCTCTCCTACGTTTAGCACCACAGGCTGTCCCGCTTTTCTGCAGGGCCAGGTCTCTCCCGTTGCTTGGGAGGGTCTCGATGCCCAGAAGCAGCCAGCATGACTGTGTAGCCAGCTTTACTAACTCTGGCCAGGAGAGAGGCAGTCAAGGGTGGGTGTCTTGACTGTGCAAAGGGATTGGATCCTTTCCAGTCCATTCGTGGACTTGCAGTCTTCYCATCGCCCAGGGGGTGGCAGGCCACACTCAGTAAAGACGGACTGAGCTGTGCAGCTGGGCTGTGCAGAGCTTCCTTCCTCCAGATGCTCCAGAGGGCTTGGTAGAGTCCTACTCCCTCCTCAGACCTTCACCTGCTGCCCACAGGTCCCGATTCCCGTTTCTCTGCCCTGCTTCTGCTAGTACTGGATCTGCTAACTGATGCTACCCAAACTCTGGTGGGATTGTAGGTGCACTTGCTGTGTGCTCCCTTTTGGAGAGGAAGCCTTGCCTGCGATCTCCAGTGATCCCAGATGGGATGGTGACAGCGAGGGCAGGAGAAGGCTGGGGTGAAGGGAGAGAGCAGGGGTGCTCTCTTGCTCTCGCTGCCATTCCATCTCTTGCTCTGTATCAGTCTGCAGCTGAACAGCTTGGGCCCTGATGCCTGCAAGGAAATCCGTGACCTGCTCCTAGATGACAAGTGTGTGGTGAGCAACCTGCGGTGAGTACACAGCAGTGAGCAAGGCATCACCTCTGTGAAAGTGTCCCCGCCACCCACCCTGAACCCTGGGTCTGGGCCCCGTGCCTAGCCTTGGCCATCCCCCTGAGCTTGTGTGTCTGCAGGCTGGCAAACAACCCTGTGGGCGAGCAGGGGGCACAATTCCTGGCCGAGGCGCTGGCAGGCAACCGCTCGCTGACCCACCTCTCCCTGCTGCACACCTCGCTGGGGGACCAGGGTGTCGAGGTCATTGCTCAGCACCTGGCCAAGAACCAGCACCTTCAGGAGCTCAACTTGGGCTACAACTCCCTGGCAGACGCAGCTGCCCTGAGGCTGGTGGAGGTGGCCAAAAAGCACCCGACGCTGGACACGGTGCAGTGAGTTCCTCATYTCTTCTTTCTCGCAGGCAGCACATCCAACCCAGCATCCCTCCRCTTAGCGGTGGATGCAGGGAGCCCCTCACTGCCTGCGTGCCCACCAGCCCTTACAGCGTCTCCCTGCCCTTTTTCTCCCAACCTACAGCCTGTATTTCAACGACATCAGTGAGGAAGGCAAACGGGAACTTCACACCCTGCGCGTGGATCGGGACGGTGTCAGGGTGCTGGTCTTCCTTACAGCAGGCACCGACGTCTCTGACTACTGGTCCAACATCCTGAGTATAGTGCACAAGAACCTGCCTTTCTGGGACCGCGAGCGGGTACGGCAGCACCTTGCCCTCATCCTGCAGGACCTGGAGAGCAGCCGGAGACAGACTGCCAATCCCTGGAGGAAGGCCAAGTTCCTGCGAGTGGAGAGCGAGGTCAAGAGGATRCTTGGGAAACTCCAGCACGGGAGCCTCTAAACAGCCATCTGYGTACCTGGCCGGGGAGGGAGCCGCGCTGCTGGAGGGTGCCCTGGGAGCACAACGTCTGTGCCCTTATCCTCGTGGAGATGCCCAGTGGTCAGGTGCTACTGAGGCTGTTAAAGGTGCTAGGCATATGGGGCTCAGCCCCTCGCTGTGGATAAGGCTGAAACGCGGGAGAACTGCACGCAGAGCAGGCCAGGAGCAAACGGGGCTCGCTCTGGGCTTGGAGAGACCCTCGGTCCCGGGCCTGGCACCCTGGTGTGACGCGAGCGGG
The DNA here is from genome assembly GCF_003343005.1 of Rhea americana. NCBI lineage: Eukaryota > Metazoa > Chordata > Aves > Rheiformes > Rheidae > Rhea > Rhea americana. Next base: position 4,633,698 of record NW_028186623.1, on the reverse strand, counting down.
GCAGGACTCAGCCTTGCTTGTGAAATCGTCGGTAGCATTAAAGTGCCCCCCGTTGTTTGCACCGAAGCATGCTAGCGCTAGGACTTGCTCTGCTCTCGAGGCCCTTCCCGGGGCAGGAATGCGGAGGAGCTGGTGCGTCAGTCCCTCCGGCGGCTGCGGCGGAGGGCTCCGGCGCTTCCCCGCCTTGCGGGGCTAGGCCCGGGCAGCCGCCCTGCTCGCGCTCCAGCCCGCGTCAAGCCAGAGGCGGTCTTTCCCTCCGGGCACTGCCCCGGGGGGCAGCTGCAAGCCGGACGCTTGGGCTCTGCTCCCCAGCCTCTCCAGGGTGCTGCTCCGAACGCAGCCGGGCGCAGGCTGGCAGCGGGAGGGCAGGGGAGATGCCAGGGTTGTTTAACCATTAAACCTGGGGCGTCTTGGAGGAGGCGGGGACACTGGCTTCTCTGCCACTTCATCCTGTACCTTGCTCCCTCTTGCACTCCCTGCAGCCATGAAGCAAATGAAAGGTACGTGCCGGGGCTGAGGGGCAGTGGCGCTTAGTCGTCCAAACACCCTTGCCCACACACGTCTCCAGGCCTTGCTTCTCCGGGGGGGGGGCAGGCCACGTCAGAGCCGAGGGAGGCTGTGGAAAGGTGCTACAAGCATCCTGGAAAATGCAGATGTATTTTGTGGGGGTGCTTGGCAGGAACCCCCTCTCCGTGGGGCTGGGATCCTTGGGCTGGAAGAGGTGGGGAGAGGTTTCTTGGGGAGATGTGCGGGGGAAAGCCTCTGTGTCCACCTCTAGGCTCCAGCTTCCTACACCACCTCAGATGCTCTCGACGGCCCAGATCCCCCTATGCATCCCCATCCTAAAAGCCAGGTGACCCCCCCGCAGGGTTAGCCGCCGTCTGCATACCGCTGCCCAGGCCAGGAGCCCGCTGGTCTGGGCGGCGGGTGCACGTCGGACCGGAGCAGCGGGTGTCCTGCTGCTCTGAAATGCAAGAAAACTCCGGTGGCAAGGCCAAGGGTGGAGCTGCGCCCAGGCACCGGCTGTGCCGGGAGGCTCTCCCAGCCGGGGGGCAGAGGGCAGCATCGGGCTGCGTGGACCCCTCACCCCTGCCGGCCCCCTGCCCGGCCTGTGAAGGAGCAAGCTCCAAGCGTTTGGGAGCCTGGGSTCTGCTTCCAGCCCGCTGCCTCCTGCGCTGACCTCCCCTCTCCCTCCGCAGAGCTCGAGGGCGACACGAAGTCCATCCTGTAAGTGCTGCGCTCCCWCGCGGCCGGGGGCTTCCGGGGTCTCGTGGCCCCTCAGCTCGGCCGTGCGCAGGCGCGGCCTCAGCTGGGGTGGTGGGTGCCTGGAGGAGCCACGGGGCGCTGTGGGCCCCCCGCCGCCTGCCCTCCGAGGGGCCTCCCCTGAGCTGTTAGCCGAGGAGAGGTGCAGGGGGACTCCGGGAGGGAGATCCCTTGCCAGCTTTCCCCGAGGAAGGGGAGGCGGGAGGCACTGGGAGCTATGGCCGCAGCCTGGCCCTTTCCGGGAGGAATGGCGGGTCTGGCCAACGGAAAGGCCATGCTGATGGGGCCTCTGTGCCTTTTGTTATTTCAGAAAATTTGAATTTAACCCCAAAGAGGGGATCGACAACCCTGCCTTGTCGCTGGCTGAGGACGCGGGTAAATACCCTCATCYGTGGGGGATTCCCTGTGTCAGCCCGGGCCAGACAGCCGGGACCCCGGGGGGGTCGCTCACATCTAGGCTCTCTGAAGGTGGGGAGCAGTGRGCAGGCAAACACACGGGGCAGAAAGGAGCAGGGAGACGCGCGGCTGTGCCGGGGGGCAGCGGGGCCCCCAGCTCTCGTAGGGGTGGAAAACCCGAGTGGGGATGCCTGCAGGGCCCCGCTCACGGGCTGCGCCCCCCCAACGCAGACGGCGAGGTCCCGCGGGAGCCCCGCTTCTACCTGCTGAGCAAGGGCAGCGCCGAGACCTTCGGCTTCCGCCTGCGCGAGGAGCCGGGCTGCCGGGGGCACGTCATCCGGCAGGTGGAGCTGGGGGGGCTGGCGCAGCGCAGGGGGCTGCAGGACGGGGACCGGCTCCTCCAGGTGAACGGCCACTTCGTGGACCACATGGAGCACGGCAGGGTAAGCCGCGGGACCGGCCCGCGCGCCCGCGCGGTGCGGCGCTGCATCCSCCCCGGGGGGGCCCGTCCCCGCGGGGCGCTGCTGGAGGGGAGGCTTCACCGCCCGGCCCCTTGCAGGTGGTGCGGAAGATCGAGGCCAGCGGGAACCAGGTCCTCCTGGCGGTGCTGGACGGCGAGTCCTACGACGCAGCCAAAGCCCTGGGCAGGGACCTGTCCCAGATGCTGCCGGGTGATGTCCGCCCGCGGCTTTGCCACATCACCAGGGACAAAAGCGGTTTCGGCTTCAGCGTCTCGGGGCCCGAAGGTAACCCGGGGGCCGGGCGGGCCGGGCTGTGAGGCCCCCGCGGCGGCGGGGGGCCCGCGCCGGACTGCCGCGCTCCTCCGGGCAGGCGCCAAGGGCACGTTCCAGCTGTCGGTGCGGCGCGACGGGCCGGCCGAGCGAGCGGGGCTGCCCTCCGGCTCGTGGCTCCTGGAGCTGAACGGGGCCAGCGTGAGGAGCTACTCGCACGCGCAGCTCGCCAGGAAGGTGCGTGCAGCCCCGGGGCCGGCGGCGGGCACGCGCCCGCGCTCGCCGGCGCTGAGCAGCCCCGCGCTTCCCACCCAGCTCAAGCGAAGCGGCAGCAAGGTGACGCTGCTGGTGGCGTCCGGCGCGGCGGAGGAGTTTTACCGCCTGCGGGGCCTGCGGGTCACGGCCGCCTTGGCGGACGCCTCCTGGCTCCCCTTCAAGGTCCGGAAGCTGCACATGGTGAAGGAGCCGGAGGGCTACGGGTTTCTGCTCAAGGAAGAAAAGTGCAGCTCGGGGGCCACGGGTGAGCGCCTGGGGGGAGCAGTGCATCCCCCAGCAAGAAGTGCCGGCGGTTTGGGAGGAGCCCTGTCGCCATGGGGGCTGCCAGCCCCCCTCTCCCTGGCTGAGCGAGCGTCCCGCCTCTCTCCTCCGTGCCCTCCGCGGCAGGCCAGTTCCTGTGGGAGGTGGACGCCGGGCTGCCGGCCGAGAGGGCCGGGATGAAGGAAGGGGACCGTCTGCTGGCGGTGAACGGTGAGAGCATTGAGGGGCTGGACCACCAGCAGACGGTGCTCAGGATCCGCGCCCACGCCGACCGGGTGACRCTGCTGGTCATCGACCCCGCCGGCGACGAGTTCTACCGGTCGGTAGGTTTGGGGTCCCAGCGCGGCCCAGCCCTGGGGCGCTGCGAAGGACGGGCTGTCAGCATGGTCCCTCGCTCCCAAGCCTGGACACCGCGAGGTCTCCTCCAGGAACGGGCCGGCAGCCATAGGGCTAGCTCCCGCTTGCTTTCGCAGATTGGGCTGTCCCCACTGCAGTTCTTCGAGGACGGCGACGCTGCCTCGGGCTCCTGCACGCCCTCGCCTGCCTCGGGCTCCTGCACGCCCTCCCCTGCACACCTTCCCGATGGCTCTCCCGGATGCTGTGACCTTGACGTGGGACCAGAGGGACCCAGCTCCTGGCTCGCGACGGCTGCTGCCGCTGTGGGGATCGCACAGGTAACCCCTCTCGTCCGGCCCCGTCCGCCTGTCCTGCTGCTCACCCCCCAGCCACCGCTCCGGGGTCGYGGCCTCCTCCTGCCCTTTCCGTCCTGGCACGTCCCCATGCCAAGGTCAGCCCGCGGGGCTGGGCTGCGCCCTGGCCATGGGGGCTGGCTGACAGGCGGGTGGACGGCACAGCTGGCCTCTCGCGTGTCCCTACTCTGTTCCTGCAGAGCCAGTGCCTGGAGGAGTAGAGGAGGCTGCACCAGGCGTTTTAGCAGCCCAGGCTGAGTCCAGCTCTGGGGAGGTTTCCCCACAGAGAAGCTCAACGCAGGCCAGGTCCAGCCCGTCGGTGCCCCAGCCCAGCTCCCCAGGGTGCCCGGAGCTGCTCAGCGTGGCTGTTTGTGTCTCCATGCCTGGGAAGGGGCTCACAGCCTCACACCTCCCGGAGATTTGTCTCCACCGCTGGACCCAAGCTTTTATTAACCATCACAGTGGCTTCCTGTAATCAAAGACTGACCTGTGCCTTTGCCTGTCCAGCTGCCTCCAGGGGTACTTAGGGATGCTGCATTGAAGCCCTCACCCCCCCATCCAGCTCCAAGGTCTGGCGAGCTCCTGAGATAGCTGGGGCACTGCCCTCCAAGCCATGACCCAAGCCATGACCAAGCCATGACCCAGGTGACTGGGCAGCCTGGGGCTCAGCTCAGCCCAGGGGCTGGCCCCAGGGCCGGTGTGCAAAGGGGAAAGTGAATGGCAGAGGCCATGGGGCCCTAGAGTAAGCCCCCAGGCCTCGCATGGGCCCCCAGTGCTTAGCCTGTTGGCTCAGGTCTGCCCCTCCATGAACCTCTCCTTTTCCTTGCGCTCCTCACCCCATCCTCCCTGCAAACCCAGGAGTAGTGGGTACCTGCCCTCATCACAGCCCTGTTCCTGTGTCATCCTTTTGGGATGTGATTAAAAGACAAATCTTCACTGCTGCTCATGAGTAGTGTTACAGAGAGGTTGGCATCCCAGGGGTGCGTCTGAAAGCCAGATGGGACCTGTCATTTCTGTCCTCTTGCCTGGCCCAAGGGAGCCGAGGTGGTGGGCAATGAGTATGGGGAGTCTAAAGGCAGGGGGAGGCAGGGTCCTGGCCAGCCCAWCCTGTCCTGGGGGTCTGCAGAATGCTATATCTCCAGGGGGTTGAGGCCAAACTCCTTCAGGCGCTCCTTGTGCTCCAGGGAGATGGTTGTGCCTATCTCCTTCCAGCGCTGGCTGGCCCCTGCCAGCTTGGCCAGGACAAGGTCCAGGCTACCCTAGAGAGAGAGGTGACAGTGAGGAGGGGCTGCCATGCTGCGTGGGGCAGCCACCCACAGCCTTCTCCCCACTCACATGGAGGATTTTCTCATACTCCATCTCCATGGCGTCAAGCCTGCCCTGCAGCTGAGCAATGGTCACATCCTTCTCTGCCAGTGCCCGGGCAGCCGTCTCCTGGGCCTGCCGACTCTCCTGAAGTTTGGCGGCTGCGGGGGAACAGGCGCAGAGGCAGGGGATGCTGAGCAGATAGGCACCAGCACCTGGTGTAGCACAGTAAGCCCCCTCAGCAGCCCCCCAGCCAGGAGGGGGCACGCCGGGGCYGTACCGAGCTGTTCCCGCAGGCTCTTCACCTCCGCTTCCAAGCTGCAGCWGCGGGAGGCTGTCTGCTCCTGCAGCTCCCGGTACTGCCGAGCCATTGCTGGGAGACGGGAGGAGGAGAAGGGGCCAAAGGGGCAGCCCCGCGCTCAGACCCCCGCGGGGCCTCTCGCGAGGCCTGATCCGAGGGCTCCCCTTGCCGGCTCACACATCCGGAACCGCCGTGCAGCGTCTGCCTGCGCGGCAGGCGTGTGACGATGCTGGGGTGGCAGGAGGGAGCCCCGGAGGGAAAGTTTTACCTCTGCGCCGAGCGAGCGTGGGAGAGTGAAAGCCAGCACGGAGTTTTGCATGTGGCAAAGACCGCAAACCTCTGGCTGAGGTTTTGCCTCTGCTAAAATAARTCCCTTCTTGAGCACTAAAGGAAATGGCTAGCTGGTAACTTCTGCAGGCAGGRAAGTCTCTGTCTCCTCCGCCCGTGYTGAGATGGACACCCGAGGTGCAGCAAGCCCACAGCCAACGCCTTCGCACGCAGACAGCGCTGGCGGGAGGCGGGGGGTGGCCAGCCAGGATGTGTTTTGGGGCTGAGCAGCCAGGTGAGGGCAGGTGAGCTTCCCCCAGCAGCCGAGATGCAGGGTCCCTGCGCCAGCCCCAGTGCCCCTCCCAGCTCTGCCCTTACCTTCATGCATGTCTCGCTTGTCCTCCCGCGCCTGCTCCAGCGCCTTCTCCAGGTCCTGCAGCCTCAGCTTGAGCCCCTTGCTGTCAGCGCTCACCTGCCAGGCCACGTCCCGCCAGGGAGCTGCAAGCCAGAGATGCCCGTGGCAGCTATGGGGCCAACGTGCTGCCCGGCAGGRTGGTCTGGGGCAGGCCGGGGTCCGCAGGGCGAGTAGGGACACAGCCCTCGGAGCTGCGACTGAGCACCACGACCCTGGCCTCAGCACCGGGAGCCAAAGGGCACTATCCAGACCATAGGGTGGCTCCTCCTGGCCTTCCCCGTGGGCTCTTTCAGCACGTCGACCTTCGGGGCTGCTTTCCTGTTTGTCACTYTGACTTGGCTCTCTGCAGCCAGAGGGAAGAAGGAAGGGACTGAGTCAAGGACAAGTCTTTGACGGGGCTCRACCCGGGGCCGCCAAGGACCTGGCTGTCAAATGGCTGCGAGGAAGTCTGCCCTTGGGATGTTCGCCCCAGGAAGGCCTGGCTGGGATATGCTTCCAGCCGAGACACCCATGCGGGGGCAGTATCTGTGCAGATCTGTGTTGGACACAGAGTCAGGGTACAGCCCGTTTTGCTTGCGCTTGGCTGCCCCGGAGAGATGTGCTCCCGTTTGGGACTGAAGGCTGGGGTTTCGCAGTGAAGAAGGGATGGCAGCGGGGGTCCTGGGCACACGGGCCATGGGGACCCTTCCAAAACCCTGCACTGCACGCTCCTCCAGCCTGGCACGCGTGTCCGCTTACGGAGGCCTTCTGGAGAAGCCGGGGCTGGGAGAGCCCTCTCCCTGCCTCCCGGGTCTCCCTGGGCTGGAGGTAGCACAGGGCTGGAGAGCGCTTAGGGCAGGGCCCTCCGCTGCCGCTGCCTCCGCCGCTGCCTCCGCCGCTGCCTCCTGTTTCTCATCAGGCCGGAGGCGTAACTGTGCTGCTGCCCCAGCGCGGGGTGGGAAGGGCCGGAGAAGCTGAGAAAGCAGCAAAAGAGCTGTCCCGTGGGGCCGCGGTGCATTCCTGGGCCCCGACGTTCCCAGCGCCTGCTTCCGGCAGCCCCCGYGATGCCTGCCCTCGCGGGGCCGGGAAGCAGCCGGGCAGGGACGGGAGGCGCGCGGCACAGCCGCCTGCAGGGAGGCAACGCTCCGGACTCACCTGCTGCACTCTGCTCCTGCGGCTTCACCCCTTTTCTCCCCTTCCCTTTGCTCTTCAGGGGCATCCTGCCTTGCGAGGAGAAAGCAGCGAGAGATACAGACACAAGCGCTTTCTCCCAGCGCSTGGCAGCACTCGTGCTGTCTGCGCCAGGCTGGGAGCGCGGGAGCCGAGCCCAGGCAGGAGCGAYGGTGCACTGGACTTCTGGGGGGAGAGAGGGGAAGCCGTGCGGCCCCCAGCACAAGAAGGGAGACCCGCGGGTGATGAGCCGCAATGCCTTCGTCAGGATGGCTCTCCTGCCAGCCCCTGTCCCGCACGAACCTGCAGTCCCTCGAGATGCGGCAGCTGCCTTCAAGCCAGCCCGCGCTGTTGTAGCAACTGTATCTGCAGCGAGGGCAGGTTATGTTATCRGGCCCCACACCTTCCTCCACCCCGCAGCAGCTGAGTGTTTTGTTCCCATGACAYAGGCGCAGGGCAAATGCACCCTGCGTCCAAACCCAGTCCCTGCTCACTGGCACCGGACTGGCCGCCTGCAGCCGCAGGCTGGCGAGACGCAGCCCCGATCGGGCGGGCTGGACCTCCTCCCGCCCGCGGCCCCCGGCGAACGGCAGCCCCAGCGTGGGCGCAGCTGAACCGCAGGGAAATGGGACGCAGGGAATGAGCGTGACTCTCCCAGGTCACAGCCTGAAACGAGCCCAGCGCCTCCCTCCCTTCCTGCCCTGGCTCTTCCCTCCGGCACACCCTCCTGTTCGGCAGGGCTAGCTGAGCCCAGGGGACTGCTGCTGYGTTTTGATCCTCTTCATAAAACAGGAGGGGAAGGAAGGGAGGGGATTTTAAACTGTTATTTCTGCTCAGGACATAATTAACACCCCAAACCTGGGGGAGAACAGGTGCTTTCTGGGCGCACTGCAGCTTTCCAGCAGGAAGCAGACCTCACCTCGTGTGAAGGACATGCATGAGCTGGGCAGGCAGCGGGAGCAGGGAGCTGGTGCCTGCAGCTGCCTGGCCTGGGGCAGCTCTGYGTGACCCCCCTCTGCTGCCAGGACGGCATGGGCAGCCTGGCAGGGACGTGGGCAGGTGGGAGCAGGGCCAGAGAAGCTGTGTCCTGAACAGGGAAGTGGTGGAGGCTGCTCCCCCATGCACAGAAGCTGATGTGCACCTTGTGCACATGAATCCTGATGTCTTATGTACAGGGACACGTGCACACGAGCCACCGTGCAGCCGTGCGGGGCTGAGAAATCGGAGGGGCTTCAGCATGTGCACAGGCCTGGCAAGGAGCATGGGKCACACAGAAGGGGAGAGGAGCACACGCTTATGCCCAGCCTTGGCTGGCTTGAACACAGGCAGGGCTCTGACGCACAACCACACGCAAATGCAGGTGGCTAAAAACTCACAGCCGCGCTCTTGGCCATCAGCTGCCAGGGTGGCAGGAAGTGATTGCAACAAACCCAGTATGAGCTGGCTTTCCAGCACATCAGTGGCAAGTGACCGCTGCGCTGGGTGCAGACACCCACGCCTGGGGCTGGGGCAGCAGGAGGACGAAGCAGCTCTGGGCGTGCAGCGGGCCCCTGCCACGGCGCCGCAGGGCTGCGCAGAGCCCTCCGCCGGGCCTGCAGCCGCCCCTGCGCACCAGGAGCGAGCCTGAGCCCTGGCCTGGGTGTCGAGCTCCCCTTTCCCGCAGGGAGTGAACAGGCACGAACGACAGGAACCCTTGCTTGAAGTCTGACATGTAAACGCAGCCGTGACGCGGAGTGAATCATGCCCAGAGAAGCAGATAGTCAGGAATGCAATTGCTCAAGTATGTTCCCCGATCTCTTTGGATAGGGGCCATGGCGATTTTTATATTTGGCTCCACAAAGCTGGTGTAACCCTCCCAAGCCCTTTCCCCTGGTACTTGTGGTAATCCAGAGCTGGCCAGGGCACCCTCCAGTGGTCACTCCGGCTTGACTATTAGCCAGAATCCATTAGCATCTAATGGGAAAAGCCTCAGGAACACAGCCTCAATAAATGTTGACATATTTGAGGTCAATATAATCCATAGGAAAGTTTGTCCAGGTAATTAAAGCCAGACAAGGAGCTGCCTGTTCCAGAAATATTTACTATACCTCTACTAAAAGCAGTACAATCAAGTCTGAGAGTTTTATAACCAATTTATACAGTGCTTCCTCATGCACGTCTAGCACCACACATTGCTTCCTACTACCCCGCTCGTCTGATGCTAGTGTGCTGGGATTCATCATAAGCTGCAGATAAGTGGGTGTCCCTGGTCCTGAGTACAGACCCGTGGAGGAAGGAAGCTGCTGGAGCTGCAGTGGCATGGAGCAGCCCAGCACACTGCTGTTACGGCACCAGAAAGCAGAAGTCTGAAGTATGTGTGTGGCTAGGGCTGGGGTGAGAGGTGAGAAACTCAGGCACACAAAGACTTCTTGGAGGCTGCATCGCAGCCGGAGTCCCATGGCCATGCCTTGTGATGGCAGGGGCCAAGCACGCMCCAGAAAAGCATTGCACATCCCTAACACGAGTTGCTTTTCAGTGCTGCTGTGGGTTCGCAGCTCCCTGGAGGGCCACTGCTCCCATGCAAGAGTCACTGCCTGGCTGCTGCAGAGGAGAGCAAAGTGTTGGGTTCATCTCCAGCATCGACCTGCACCTGAGAGCACCCTCACGTCCCCACCTCCCCAGGGGCAGCACTGGTGCTGCCGAACTGCCATACTGAGCATACTGAGCATAGCCTCTGGGTGACCAGCCTCCTCAAAGTGAGGTTGGCCAAACTGCAGCATCTGCTGGTTTGTTTTGTCTTCTTTCCTCATTGAAGCSCTTGCTGCAGGACTGACGCTCTGCTGTACCAGCCTCAGCTGCTCTTTGCAAAGGAAGTGTTTTGCCTGGGAAAGGAGGTATGAAAACAGGATCTGAAGACAACAAAGACACAGAACAGAACTTAAAGTTGATCCCAGGCCATAATTTCTGAAGGTCTGGTGTTGTCAGCTTTGCCAAAAGATTGACCCATTCCCTGGCCTTATTTTCTCTCTCTGTTCCTCTCTCTTGACCTCTCTCACCCCACCTAGACTGTGCGTGCTCCCRCCCACTCCGATCTCTTGGAGAGAGACTGCAAATAAGAGGTAAATCAGCCCTGCAAGGGCTCTTACTTTCAGTGTCATTGCAAAATAAGACACCTTAAAGGCACTGACAGCAGCCACGTGCCTTTCARTTGCTCCCCAGGGTTGTGAGCTGTTACCATCCCCATCCCTGGGAAGGAGAGGCTGATGCAGCTCACTGCGCCTGGCTCTGCTCCCGCACAGCATCTGGCCTCATGCTCACCTGTTTTGTGCCCATTCCTGCATTTTCCCTTTGAAGGGGGAAACATTTTGGGGGGTTCGGCTCCGGCTACATCTGTGCTGGCTTTGAGTTTATCTCTCTGCACACACGGCAGTTAGCTCTGCTGCTAGGGGTTCTCCTTCTGGGGATGTTTGGCACCGGGCAYCAGCCGGGCAGCAGCGGCCGAGCCCAGGCGGAGCCACGGCTGTGCAGCGTCCTGATGCAAACACGCGGAGGACACCTTCGTTTTGTTTCTTTTASAGCTGGGAGGAGAATAAACCTTTTGGGAAAGAGAAAGTTTTATTAATTTGACATGGAAATCAGATTGTGTTAGTGCAGCAGTTTTTACAGGGGAAGGGATAAATATATCAGAAAAAAAAAAAAGAGAGAGAGAGAGAGGCCTCAAGGCACAGGTTTATTAGAAGATGGCTTTTCTAGTTTACAGTTTCCCTGAGAAATCAGAGCCTTGCTTTGCTCACAGCRCTGCAGTAATGCCACACACTCAGCTCCACTTCCTGATTTTTGCCTTGGAAATCCTTTTTTTGAAGAAAAGGGAACCTGGCTTTTAAAAAGGGGAAATAATCATGTCTTGCAATATCTGAAAAATAATACAGCCTGCACCAGAGCAGGTCTGGGGGAGGGAAACCCACAAGGACGGGAGCTTCATCCCAAAGCCATTTTTAAAAACAGCGCATCATTGTCGGCGGTAGATCTTGTCAAGAATATCTCCGTTTCTTGGCACAGCGGTGATGGGGAGAGGGCAGCCTCGAGCATGGGGGCACGGCTGGCAACCCCACCGAGCCCYGGAGCAGTGCGATTTGGGCTGGGAAGCGCAGGAAGAGGACAGCCTGGGCACTGCCTCGGCGGGCTGGGCTCCCGCGGAAACGCTGCCGCGACAGCCCAGCAAAAGCAGCCTGGAGAAACGGCAAACCCGTATTTGATTTTATTTTGTTTACCAAAAGCAAATGTGGAAGTGGTTTCCTATTCAAAATGACAGGCAGGCCGGCAATGCTCACTCCGCTGGTAAAATATTTTGAAAAACGAGCCGGCTGCTGGCGCCCGGCGGCGGCGCGGACCCCTCCGCTGCCGCGGAGATGGCAGCCGG
>NW_028186623.1:4566775-4620816 GCF_003343005.1 Rhea americana | reverse complement strand
AGGGTAAAGGGCTTTGGGGGCCAGGGTGGGTCTGGGGGAGAGGGGGCTGTGTGGGGCCAGGATAGGGCCAGGGTAAAGGGCTTTGGGGGCCAGGGTGGGTCGGGGCAGAGATGGCAGTGTGAGCCAGAGTGGGACTGGGGTGAAGGGTTTGGGGGGACAGGGTTTGGGGGAGGTGAGTGAGGGCTGTGTGGGGTGGGGAAGAGGGCTGTTTGCAGCTAGGGTTGGCCTGGGGTGAAACGTTTTGTGGGGAGGACGTGGAGGAAACACTGGAGCTGGTGCATGGAGGAGAGGTGGGAGCAGGGACTGGAGGACAGGAGGGCTTTTTGTGGAGAGCAAGGCTTTGCAAGGGGGTGAGGTGTGTACAGGGCTGAGGGTGGAGGGGAAGGCTGGAGAAGGAGGGAAGGTTTGGGGTGGAGAAGGCCGAGCTGCTCAAGAGGACCTGGAGTTTTGCCGTCATACACCCGATAGTCACCGGGATGAGTGCTGGTGAGGGGATGCTGGTATCAGCAGGGCCTAGTGGTGCATCCCGGTGGTATCAGCAGTAGGTCCTAGCTGTGCAAGGGAGRTATCTAGGATTTGTTTGTCTGAGGGCCGATTTCAGCCCATGGTAGAGCATAGCGTGGGCAATGGATGGCAAGGCTGGGAATCTGCTTTGTAGCAGTTTGGAGTATTTTTTCTGAATGAATAGGGACAAGGTACTGAGCTCAACAGAAAGCTTTCCCCTTAAAATGGGGAGTCTGAATAAAAGTCTGAGTAAAAAACTCTAGGGAAAAAATACATGCAGTTATGCAAAGACAAGGAGAATCAAATCTAATATTAAACAGAAATTTGATGGTGTAGGAGCTGGAAAGGAATATCTTCTCCCAATTCCAGCTTGTTACACAGAGCACTGCACACTCGTTCATTAAGACTCTCCCCTCCTCCACCTTTTAAAATGCCAGGAAATGGCTATTGCCGGGGGCAGGGCACCAGACCTTTTGGCCTGATGGTGTGATGAGGTATGGCAATCGATGTACAAGCCCAGCTAGGTGTGCTGGTAATAGCTATTGTTGTAAGAAATCCAAATGTGGGTTTTGTCTTGGATGCTGGTGCTATTTACTGAATGCTCCTGTAAATGTCTGTAGATACTCAGAAGTGGACATAAAGCAAAATTCTTCTAATGTGTGATTTTTTTTTTCTTGAGGTTTTAATTGATCCTAARGTGTTATTACTGTTCAGCCCTGAGAATCGAGATTGTTTGACACGTTAGAGACTAAAATGTGCAGTGCATTTCATAGGGCTGGGTTCAGGGCAAAATCACAGGCCCTGAAACTAGTGCTGGAGCTGCCTGCAGTCCTTGGGGAGTGTCACCTCGCCACCTTCGCCTCTGGGAGTAGAGCTAGCAGGGCTGATGGGCATACCTCATCCAATTAGCCTGCAGGCTTATGCATTTCAACTTTTCTTTCTTTTTTTCTCTGCATTGTTTATGCATGCTGTGTCTGAATCTCCTGCAGTAAATGCTAAAGACAGAGGAGATGACTTTTTTTTTTTTTAAGACGTTAAATTATATTCATGCCAAGAAATTACTTTGTATTGGCTGGCTCAACAAAAGGCATGGTTTATGGTTGTGCCCTGCTGTGTTTGTGTTGAGCTTGATCACTTTTACAGAGAAAGAGGAGATAAGGACTAAAGGCTTTTGAGAGGTGTCAGTGGTTCTCTTTTACAGACACTGAGAGCAAGCCTAAGTGCTAATGTGGGAAGGTTAGTTAGAAGATTGTGTTTTTGTGTTCGTCTTCATACAAATAAGTTGACTCACAGATACAGTTTTTAAGAATGCACCTCTTCGTTCTTGCGCATATGATGTAAAGATGAACGTTGATCTGCACTTGACTTCATAAGGTAGTTTGTTCAAAGAAAAAGAATGGCCTAAAAAAAAACCCTTTGATTACCTTAGCATTTCAGATTGCAGTGGTGGTTTTTGTGTGTGTGTGTGCGTACACAGCTTCAGATCTGTATAGGCAGTCCTTGGCTGTACACCCTCTCCACCATGAAATCGCAACAAGGGAAGCCAAGCCAAGGCTGCTGCTGTGTTTGCCACCAGCTAAAGCAAGCTCTTCTGAACATCCGCTGATTGACTTCTTCGTCTCACTGATGAAGAGTTTTGTTCATAGGCAGTATGTGAAAGTTCAAGCTGTAGGCTTAGGTTTTAAAGTCTTAAAGACCTAGCTGTCCGGTCTGATTTATATGGGAAGAAATACTTGACTATGGAAAGCCTCTGCAATTTCAGTTAGGCTTTGGTTGTGCCTGTGCACGTTTGTGAGAACACATCTGAATTAGAGAATCTGTTTAATAGCACAGTAAACTGCCAAGTCTTTAGATACTGTAGTGGTGAGGAGGGATACATGAATAGAAGTGGTTAAAAATGAGTTAGTTTTTTGGCCCAAGTAAATGAAATTACAGGAAAATACTGTTGTGTATGTTTAATAGATGATGCTCTTGTCTCTCAGAAATGTATGCTATATTTGTGTGCATACAGTACGTTCATGACCTGATTAGGTTAGTCTGTATAATTAGCTGGTGTTGTCAAAGCATTCATGCATCTCTGTCTTTGGATGTCACTGATAAATTTCCTGTGCAAGCTGATTCTTGTCCAAATATTTTTTTCCATAATATTCTGCATAAGCTGTCTGACATAATCCTGTCTTTCAAAATCTTCAATTTGAGATTGAAATTTATCTGTACTATTCTCTACAGTTGCACTTGATCTGTAGCGTGGATGTAAAATTGTCCTTTACATCCTGTACAGTGGAATGTTCGCCTTCAGTTGACTCTTTCTTATACTTGTGATATGAACAGCCAGGGCATGAGGAACAACTCTGAACCTATAGAAGGCTTCGTCAGCTGTTTCATGTTTGGGACTACTTGAGTTCTTGCATTTTAATAAACTGTTCTTGTCAGTTAAAACGGGAAGCAAATAGCATGGTTGTGGAGCTAGCCGAGCACTTGCTTTACAGAATGTAGTAATACACTTGAGAAATACTGGTTTTAGTTGCTTCAACGGAATTAATTCAGTCAAATTCAGTACTTGTTAAAAACAGAACTATACAGAGACCAGTCTTTCTCCAGTACCTTGGAAGTCTGTTACCACTTCTGGATATATGCTGTCCTGGTTTGCATGTGCTAGGGAAATCCTGCATCAATTTGTCACCTGCTCCGTAAATCTACTTCAACTTTGTTAGGGCTGCTGCTTTGTGCCTTCAGCATTTGTGCTTTCAGCATGTGCATAAATAACAAAATTGCAAGTRGTATGAATGACAGCTTAGCAGGGGTGGTTTGAAAGCTTTAATTTTTTTTGCTTAAGAATATTTGTGTGTCTGRTGAGCTCTGTCTTGGCATTTGGGTGTGAGTTGTAGCTTGCTCAGATCTGTGTCCTGGTGTATTTGGGAGCTAAAGTAATGCTGTCTTTTATCAGCTAAATTGTGATACCTCTTCATTTTTTTTTTTTTTAAAAAAAAAAAAGGAAAGAGAAGATGAGAATGTAAAATGCTTTGGAGTCTGACAAGATGCTGTTGACGATCAGTTGTACCCCTTGCAAGAGGTTTGCATTCTGTTGTGTGAGTCATGTTACTTGGCAGTTATCAGTTGGTCTGATTACTAACTGTCTCAGTGTAAAGTCTATATGCTGAATGAGCTGCACAACTACTGGACCATGTTAGTGATTTCTTAGAACCAAAATGCTGCTTCGGCGCTGGGTAGCATACAGACAGTAGGTGCCATTGCCTGTCCTGCCAAGACTAGTCTGCTGGTCAATTATTTTAGACTAAGCATTGAATGTTGTCACGTTAAAATGTCTGCTTTGTTAGAGCAGGAATGAAGTATGTCAGGACTTGCTTAGTTTCTTTTGCACCTTGAGGGTTTCAGTGCCATTATGTCAAATTAGTTGGATGCCATGTGTGGGTGCATAGAATATTGCTGCACTGGCTCTGGAGGCCTTTTTGGTTTTGAGACAAATGCTCAGTCTTAATTTCAGAAGACAAGAACTAGGACATGACTGTAATCAGTGTCCCCAGTCTGAGAGATGTGGAGTTGAATCATTGATAGACCCTTCAGTTATACAACATCTTTTTTGCTCTTCAAAATATTGTTGGCTACTTTGATATGTCACTGCGGTATATGATAAGAAATGTTGATGACAATTTGTTGCCGAATTAGGTGAAATGTGTTACTTCCTTCTCTAAGGAACAGAGGTTAAATGAAWTTTTGGAAGCTGAATGTGTTGTCAGATGTCTTGTGAGCATACAAACTTTCAGTGACAAATAGCATAGTAAGCAACTGTCATTTCTTTGAACTATYTTGAACCTCGTAAAGTGTATAGATTAGTTCAAGTGGGAGAAACTGCTGTTAATCTCTTTTATCGTACTTGCTCATCTTATCACTGTCCTTAGCAAATAAAACAATATTTAGTATAAGAAAACATACAATATATTGGTTGGTGAAACCAATTTTTGTCTTATGTGAAAGGATGAAATTACAAATCAGTTCTTGCAAATGTGATCTGGGCAGSAGATAATGCAGACCACTTGAGTACATTGCTGTGGATGGTATTTGAAGAGTAGAAGGGGTAATCACGAAACAGGTATAAAGGATGTGATAGAAGAGTGGTAGAGTACATGTAATAAGATATGGAGGAGGAAGGTGAACTTTGAGCTAAAACTGAATACTTCTCTGGAGAGCACACTGCTGTCATTCAGTGTGTTTCTGAAGTTGATGTAGAGGAATGCTGCTGTAGGTCACCYGCATTGTAAGTAGCGGACAAGAGGCCAAGTACAGATTCAGCAGAGGATAAGACGTTTGGGTGGGTTTTCTTTTGCTGTTAGCTTAAGATGAGATGTAATTTCAGCAGAAAAACTTAGTTACTTAGCCCTCAAAGAAAGGAAAGACATGCCGTTTTTCACAACTGTGCTGAGGGATCGGCACTGAAGGGGAAAAGCTGGTATCCAGTACAGCAATACTTGGAGGCTTATCAAGTCTGGAGCTTCCTAGCGTTGTCTCGAGTCTGAGGCAAGAAGAGCAAAGTGTCTGAGCTGAAGGCCTTTGCCAGAACGCGCGGCTGGGTGGTGTATGGATGGCTGCAGCAAACACGCTGGCTCAGGCTTTTTGATGAGTAGGACAGGGCGTGAGCAAAATGGGAAAGTAATGAATAAAGAGGATGGGACAGGCAGGCATGTTCTGGGTGACCCTCTGAGCAGGGGGGTTGGACTAGGCGATCTCCGGAGATCGCTTCCAACCTCAGCCGTTCTGTGAGATGGGCTGAGGAAAGGGGATTCGGATGCGTTGGCCTGCCAGCGTGGCGGTGGGTGAGTCTGCCTTACGGGGCTGTCGGTTTGTATTCTCCGTTAAGCAGCGCTCTCGGTCATAAACTGCCTGTACTACTCTATTTTTTGTAAAGAATATGTTGTTAAATGAATGCATTCATTTAGGTATCTCATTTTTCCTGAAAGCTGCTTCCTTGCTTCAACTACCATGTACTTGATATGACTACAAGGCTCTAACTGCAATTAAAAAAAAAAATCTTGTGGTGTTTCTCACATTCTCTATACTTTCCGCCCATGATAGTGCTCAGTATATAGTGTCACTGCTTTCCTACTCTATGTACTGTATTTTTATTTGTGAAAATCTAACGGAGCAGTGATGAAAAGAAAAATGCTTTAAGTCTGGATTTAAATCAGTGTGAACCTCAAAATCTTGAGGGGAGAGATTCATCTGCAGGCGTAGAAAATCTGTGTAAGATCTTTTCCTTGAATGAGTAGATGTCAAATTGTTTCCTCAAAAGTGAGGGGGAAATTGGKTTTTGGTTATTTTCTTACTATTCAGTTTGGAAAATGAAAATTGGTGAAGTCAATTTTAGCGTTCTTAACTGGCTAACTTTGTAGAATCTCCTTCCTAGGTTTAAAATGCTCATGAGTTATTGTTTTTTTCTGAAAATACAAACAGGTCTCCGTAAAAGGCTGGTTTGTAAGAGAACAAAGCATGGGCCAGGCAAACTCGGATTGATTTTAGATGGTAGTTTAAAAATGCGGAGTGCTTGTGCTTGCTGCCATCTCACCTAATGAACAGTATTTGCTGCTGCTTCTCAGTTTCCTTCCCCTCTGCGGAGGGCCCGGGGACTCGCTGCGGGGCGCCTGGTCCCGGCGCTGGGAACGTTCCTTTCGACGCTGTCGCGATGCTGCAAGTGCACRCGTGGAGAAACGAGCAAAACGCAACTGGTTTTGTTGCTGCTGCATTACATAAGCAACCGACTTTGCTCCCGAGATGGCAATTCCTAGATATAGGTAGCTTTAAGTGCGTGCTTTAGCTGGTTTTTGTCTGCCTGGTAAATAAGGCAGTCATTTGATAWTAAAATCAAAGCTGTTCTGGTTCTTCTGTTAGCTACTTGAATGTCTTTAAAAGTTGCTTGTGGAAGTTTTATAGAGGCTATGAGTGTTTGGCTGAACTTGCTTCTGCTTTGAGGAAATTTTTCTAATTGATGTTGAAGTTAGGTTACTGACATGCTGTGGACTTCTTATATAGGTGGAYAGTTTCCAGAGATAACACCCAAACCATTTCCTATTACAGATGACTTAGAGAAGTGGCTACTCTGGCTTGCGTGCTTGCTTCATGTGGCTTCCTCATAAGAACTGTGTTTTTATTAAGTTTTTAAATCCACCATGTAATAAACAATTTCTGTTGGAGAGATGATTTTGCTATCCGTAGTGCGCTTCAGCTGTGTCTGAGGAACATACCAGGACCTATTTGTGCTGCATAGTGAAACTAGTTTTTTGTCAGGGACAAATGTGTTGACTCAATTCGCTGATACGGTTCATTGTACAATTTTCACAGGCTCTAAGGAAGCAGTAATTGAGGCATCAAAATCAATTGGATAAGTCAGTCGTGTGACCATCCATTTCCTTATCTAGACTGCCTAATACTTGTCTCTTCAAAATGGAGGGAAAATTTTTGCTAGTTCTAGTTCCATGTATTCTTGCAGAAGCTTTTCCAGAGAAAAAATTCTTTAATTCTTCAGTTTTTTGCTGTTTGAGCTTTAATACATTCTATGCCTTTCTCTTCATTGAAATTGAGTCTTTCTTAATCAGAGAAATCARAATCAATCTTTTGCAATCTTATTAGAGGCAGTACTGTTAAATCAGATATAATTGGAGATGTCACTTTACTCCTCCAAGATTTTTTTTTTTTTTTGCATATACCCTCAAAGGCGATGTAGAATGTTAGAGCTCTGTTCCAGAGCAAATTTCCTAATCTTCCACCAGTAAGTTTCTATTTGAGTAGATATTTAAGTATGCAATGTCGGGGGGCAGTAGATTCCTCATGAAGGCTTAAGGTACTGATACACTGCAACAGGACTTCAGGTTGTTCTTTCACCTTTTCCTGTCTGCTTCCCTTAAGTTCTGTTTTCTTTGCAAATGCGTTCTCTGATATCTTTAATGGCCTTATACCTGATAGTGGCATTAATTTAGACTTCATTCATATGTTTCAGTGCTAATCTGTCAAATAACATGCACTTTAGTAAAGAGTATTCTAGTATTTAGTGAAGTATAGGGAACTATATTTACATTTGGTACTAGCCTTCCTCTTTAAGTTTGATGTAAATGGCAAAAGCTAGAAGCCGATAGCCAGAAAGACAGCAATAAGGCTATGCCAACTGCTAGTTCTTAGTTTGTAAACTTCACCTGAAACTTCCTGTGCAAATGCAGAGTTTCAGCTTTTGGCTGAAATTGTACCACTGATTTTCCAAATAGCTGGTTTCCATTATCTCTCACCATCTTTGTCTCATTCTTCATAATAGAAAATCTTGGCTATGGTAGATGCTGAAGAGGACTCCTTTATCTTCCCCTATCACATAAGCATTACATCCCTTGATATCGAAGACCTGTATAAAGTTCAGTTTGCATCTTGATGTCTTTGTGTGCGGTCATAGCAATGGTATTGCTTCTGAGGTCTGCATGGGATTATTCTATTTGCTGCTGGTGCCTTAACTGCATAATGCAGAAGTAAGTGCATAAAAACGTAATTGTCGAATCAATGATCGAATAAATTCATTTTATATGGCAGAACTTTGGCTTAATAGGCTCAAATTCTTAACTTTGAGAATATGTCATCTCATTTAAAAAAAAAAAAAACAAGCAGAGAACTTGTGAATGGGAGAAAAGAAAAATGAGGTGCTTACTCATATGCCAACCAGAAGGCTGATTATGGGCATTTAATAAATCTTTAAACTAATTAGTAGGAAAGAAAAAAAACTAGGTGCTGTTTTGGAAAAAAAAACACAAAAGAAAAATTACAGTGAAGGGGTCTAGTTTTGTTGAGATGTGTGTAAATGAAGTTAAAAGCAAAACTTGATCCATAACTGGGGACAAAACAATTCTTGCTGGTGAAATTTTTACACAAACTTTACTTACAGTATCTTTTTTGCTACAGCTTATTTCTCATTCTTGCGCAGAAAAACTTCTTTGCATTCATACTTTCTCARTGGTAGTCATTATCTTTAAAGGCTAGTGTTCCTTTTAGTCCTTGCCTGTATTCGAGGACAAAGCAACGGAGATTCTTTTAGTGCTGTTTTCTTCATAAAATTTTCTCCTTGAGTACCAAATCACACCAGTGAGTGTCCCTGTGGCAAGGAAACTTTTTATATGAGCATATTTGTCCTGAATATAAGTGTCAGAGTGGGAATTTTTTGTAACCAAAATCAGGACAACTTGGCAGGTTAAGTTCTGCTATGGGCATGTTTAGAGTCTGAACTGGAGCAGGAAGTGCTGGCTACAAAAYAAGCTGCATCCTTCCTGTTGATAAGGAAACTCAGTATGGAGTTTATCAGAATCTTTGCTAATATACCTGGGTGTGTGGTGGGGTTTTGTCAGTCTGTATGCATGTCCGTCAGAGAGTCAGTTCTTTTGTGGTGCCTGGGCTCCCTGTCTGCACTCGAGCAACAGCCAGTGCAGTTTCTTGTGAATTCATGTTTTGGTGTATTGCTTTTGTAAGTATCACTGAATTGTGTGACAGATTAGTTTTCAATCTTCACGTTTTCTAAATGATGCTTTCTTATTAATTGTAGGTGGTGCGTTTGTGTCAGAACCCAAAGCTGGCATTGAAGAACAGCCCGCCTTACATCCTAGATCTGCTACCTGATACGTACCAGCATCTGCGAACCATCCTGTCGCGCTACGAGGGCAAGATGGAAACCCTAGGAGAGAACGAGTATTTCCGAGTGTTCATGGAGAATTTAATGAAGAAGACCAAGCAGACAATCAGCCTCTTCAAAGAAGGGAAAGAACGGATGTATGAAGAGAACTCTCAGCCTAGGTAATAGGGAGAAGATGTTTGCAAATTTTTAGGTTACAAGTTAGCTTTGGTGAGCAAGATCTTGAAAAAAAAGGCTGGTTTGGGTGGCATGGTGTCTGTACACAAAACCAGGGACTATGAGGAGAATTAAGACCGAATGTAAAGTTTGCAGTAARATATACTCAGCTATGTCAAAATCAGAGTGCAGAGTAAGTCTTCAGAGCCTGTATAGCCTYGATTGTTGCATAGTTCATTTGGTTAGAATAAGTAGTAAAGTCTATTGTGTAAAGGTTCTGCAGTTCTGTGTTTTGAGACAGAAAATCTCTTACCTAAGAGAATAATAAGGTTCAGAGTAACCTTTCTGGCAATTTTAGGGAACAGTAGAATATTTTGAGTATGTAGCAAAACAGTCATCACACTAAAACTTACCAAAATTGATCATTAAGCTTTATGAAACTTCCTTTTTCTGGAAACTGGAACTGTCCAGTATTTGGGGGAGGGGAGGGGGAAATAATGTTACCTTAGTTTGTGGGAAAAGAACATTGTACTAAACCCCCTCAACTTTCATATGTTAGAGTAAAATTTGAAATTTTAGGTAGATCAGGGTGCCGCCTTCCTYGTTTAATTGTGTGAAGAAGGCACAGCTGAGGTCAAGGGAAACAGCTGAGGTAAACAGCACTTATTAAAAAGGATGGGAGAAGGAGTCTGCAGACAGTTTTGAACGTAAGCTTCTCTTGATCAAAATAACATGAATTTGGTAAGTGCTATACTGTGCCTGAAAGGCTTCTACCTTCCTCCCTTTTGACTTGAAGGTGAGGAGTGCTTGGGTGACTTGTGAGGAGAGAGKTGTGAGAAAGGTTGATCTTGCGTCTTTGTCTAGGTGTTGGTGGTGGGGTATAATAGAGTTGTACAAAGTATATGTTTCTAATTTTAAACTCACCTCAGAATCTTCAAATAGGTGCTCCTCCACTTTTGGAGTAAAAAGTGGAAAAAATGAAAACAACTCAATCACCAAATCTAGTTGCTGTAGGGAGGATATGTGGTTAATGCCTTGGCAACTACTTGCTTGAATTATTTTGAATGGAAAATGAGAAGTAATGATGCATGTTTCTGATATAAATGTGTACAATATTCTCAAACAAACAAACAAAGAAAAACCCAAAAAACCAATGGTGTGTCCATGTAGCATTTTCTGTAGTGTTGAACTCTAAGATTATGGTAGTGGCTCTAGAAGGCATTGCTGTACTGTTTTACTTTTCACCTCCAGTGTTCAAGAATGGATTAAGAAGTTGAAGTATCTTTTTGGATTGTTGTTCAGTATCACTTCTTTGTAAGATAAAACTTGCTTTTAGGGATCGTAGAGCCAGGGTTTGGGAGTCTAAATATGGCATCTTCATGTGKTTTCCTTGTTTCTTTTAAAAGTTTAGTTTTCTCCATGAAGCCTTCAGGAATTCGGGAGTTTCTCAGCTTGTTAGAAGTTGACAAAAATGTTTTTTCTTTTGTAAGAATTAATGACTTCAAATATGCAAAGAAAGGGAGAAATTTTCTGGAAGTTTGTCATCAGTCTGTAGAGCAAACAAACGTAACTTGAATCTGGTATTCACTGGAAATTTCCTCATGGCAGTGTGTGTGTGTGTGTGTGTATGTATATATACATATATATGTATTCTTTTGCTTTTGATCTTATATAAACTTGCTGTTAATGTTAGTCTGCAGTGTTTTGAAATCATGTCTTTAAAATTCTGATTTGATGTACTAAATTTTTTAATTTTTTTGACTTCTTCTGAAACTTTTTATTCTTCTCCTCTGGATTCACTTTGCTGCTTATTCCCTCCCACAAATGCCCGTACGTTCCTCCCCYAGATGTCTCTTGGTGTAGAGCAAATGCACTATTTTGACACTTTCATAACTAGTGTGTGAGCTGTGCAGGTGTTTGCTAATAGCAAACACATTAGAAATGACTGAAGTCTCTCTTATATTGTAGGATCAGATTTGTCTTGATTGTTTGAACATCAGCTTTCTTTTCTTAATTTCTAAATCACTTTTTATGTACTCCCTCTAAAGCTGTTCAGAAATTCTCCAGACCAAAAGCAGAGTTGGAGGAAAGCTACAGAGCCCCATGTCTTCTGGCTGCTTGTGCTGCTTTAAAAGTTCATAATAACTGCAAGGTGTTACCTGATGTTGAGTGTTTTGGTACAGTATGTAGTGTATGTGCTTACAGTAGAAGTATGCAGGAGTGTACTGTGAATGCTACTTGGTATTTGTGGTATGATAGACTGAGTTTAAAATCCACTAGTACAAAATAAGATTGTATTTGCATACTGAAGGTTTACAGGTGTATTTGAAGARCAAAGCACCAACCTCTGATGTATTTTCCAACTTTCTAACTACAGGAGAGGGGCGGCTATGCTAAGAACAAGKTCAACGGAGACTTGTGCTCATTGCGCTGATGGATGCGGGTGAATGTTTGTTCCTTGAATTTGTTTGACAGTTGCAGTCACAGAGCTATTAGGAGCGAATGTCTCTCTCCTGCGTTGCATGTTAACAGGCAGCATGCCGAGGGCATCTTCCTGGCRTGGCTAACGCCACGGCTAGCGAGACTTCCAGCGCTGTGAATGCTCAAAGGCTTCCTTTCTTTCCTTAGGACTATAACAGCTGTTTTGTCTTTGTAACAGTGCGGTTTTGATGTATAGTGGTTCAGCTGAAATTGCTGCTGGCTTGCATAAACTCTCATACTGCAAATCTTCTGAAGAGAACTTGCTTGGTTATTAGGAGAGCTTCAAAGATAGCATTTAAACAGATATGCAAGTGAACTAAAGCAAAATTTAAAGGTTCAAGCTGTTGCGGGTGCTTTTCAAGCTATGTGCACACTTAAGTAATAAGTACGTGTARTAATTTCTTTAGTTGCTGCTTAGAGACTGAGCAAGTATATATATGTAATCTGGTGACTTTTCAGTATTTTTTTTTTTTTAGTGGAGATGCTGCATTGCTTCTCTGAGTATTGACAGTTTGGGTGCTTATTTTGGTTGTTCTTGCTAGTAGGTAGCCTGGCCTCTGAAAACAAATTAATTTGAAGGTTCAGTAAGCTGAGAGGGTGGCAGCTTCTGGCTTTGATGTTGGAATTAACTAGTATTCAAGGCTTAATCATTCTGATTATTTCTTTTGTTATGTGATTACAGTAAGCTAAACATAAGTCATTCAGTTATCTTTGGCTCTGAAGATAAGAACGCTTCAGAAACTGTTGTTTCCTACTCTGTTTAGATCCACTGCGTTTTCTAATGTGAAAGGCATTTCAGACTTGTCACTTGMAGTTAAAAATAAAAGTAACGCCCAAAGGTAAAGTTCACAGCATATAAAGTTGAAACAGTGCAAAAAGAGAAATTCTGTAGAATATTTTTAGCGGGTTTATATCCAAAAGAGAAAGGTACACCTGTTCAGCACTGAATAGCTCACTGGACTATCTATAATACTAAATATTGTATTCCTCTGAGCCTGTGTATTTTGAATTCTCTCTTATTTTTGGAGCGTGATGGTGGTTTTGTTTTAAATAGTTGTAACAAAAACTGGTTAAATATACATACATTTCCTGCAGCAGTGCAGTGGTTCCATTGGTGATACTATTAATAATTTCAACATAACTATTCTGAACATGCTGAACTTGCTTAACTGTTGAATACAATTTAATTCAGAGGCTCAGTGGTTATGCTGGAATATTTTTGTTTCTATCACAAAGTATTTACTTCTCCAGACCTCCCTCTTGCACAGAGGAGCTACCGTTCAGAAACTGACACTGCTACAGAAATTACTCATTGCAGCTGCTTTTCTACAGTTGTGTAAATAGATTTCTTTTGCTTTACGCTGCAGGTCAGAGAAATAACATCCTGATCAGCAGACAGGGCTAGGAATTGTCTGTTACTTGGGAACAAATTAATTTGGGTGAGGAGTAAGTTTTTCACCAATGAATCAAATTTATTGAGCATGTTAAAACAGTCTACTATGAGTGCAAATTCAGCCTTATTATCTAAATAAAATTGAACCATTGCAAACATTTCTGTATGAGAAGGCTGTTAATGTAAGGTGGAGGGAGGAGGGTAGGTGCAAGACTGAGGTGAAATAATTACTCAGGATGTAGACTGGATGCTTAGGAAACAGTACAAGTTATTTTACTAGCTCAACTTGCATACTAGGGAAAACAAACGCTRAATTAACTGGTCTGTAGAGGAAAAGGAGGTTATGCAGGGAATATTCTAAACCRTCTCCTTTCAATATAAAATTGCTAATAAGATTTGGGAAGCTGGTCTATATTTAACTGTTGTCATTCGGACAGAGATCTGCTGGCGCAGCAGGATTTCATACTCCACTGCAGCTCCAATGTGAAGACTTACCAATTTGCACAGGAAAAGGCTTCCAGTATTTTATGTCTACTGGAAATGACCATGCATATCCTCTAAAGGGGAAGGAAATGCATGAGAATGACTTGAGGGGAAAAAATGGAATTTAAAGAGAAAAAGTTTAAAAACATTTGCTTTAAGCCGTGAACCAGAAAAGCCCTCTGGGGGAGGAGTGAGACTGACTCCAAAATCTCTTACTTTGAAATGCTTCCCCACCACCACCCAACATGCACTCCTGTCCAGGAAAAAAGAGATGGTATRAAATCCAAAACTCAAATGGTGTGTGTTTTAAGAAAGTCCTCCTTTTGTTACTTCCTTCTAATACAGCTAAGACTTTTTCACAAAAAACAGTAGTGAGAAGTCTACATCTGCATTTAAATTAGAACATCGTAAAGAAAAGAACAGGCTCCAAAGCTGCCCACAAGAAAAGTTTCCTTGCCAGTCTCAGCATATGAACACTAACTARCTGCTTGTTACCCAAGGAGAAATGCATTATCATTTAAATGTTGTTGGAGAGAGGACTGAGAATTATTTCTCTTTAAATTCTTTATCGGTAGTTTAGGTGATAGTTATAGAATTCAATTAAAACTARCATAATTGGCATAACCTTGCATTTATTTTAGTTTTCTTTCCATTGAGAATAGGGCCGCTGTCCTGAAGAGCAGTATATGATCAAATGTAAGCTATGGGGCTACTGCACAGTAAGGAAGTAGGATTTTTATTCATTTTAGCTTGTTTTTTTCTCAGAGTTTGTATGACTGTAGAGTCCTGCAGAAGTCTTATCCCATGGACTTGATTTTGTGGATGGAACTGCAAGCACATAGTCTAGCTAATTGTAATTTTCTTTTTGAAATGTTGGTTTCTTGATGTTGGCGAAAATGTTGTTGTGCTTTTTGGCAGCTGTGTCATGTTTCTTGTGTGCTTGGCCTGTATATTAAGGGCCAAGATGCTGTGTTTTGGGTTGCTGTTGATTTGAAGAAGGCTGAAAAAGCCGTGGCTTTTTTCAGCTCAAAACCAAGTTGTGTTTTGGTGTGCTATGTCTTGTGAACATGGCAGTTCGGCTCTCGGACCTGAGCTGGAGGTCCGTGCTTTGTGCTTGGGCTAACGTCCCTATCCAGGCCCAGGGGTGAGCGGAGCTTCTGCTGACGTGCGCTGGCCTCCGGGGAGGAGGCAACAGGGCTGCCCTTTATGCAGGTTATTCAAGCCTGATGTTGAACCCTATAGTTCTTTAATTGAAAAGCTATTTTTGAGCTGAACTTTGTATTAACGAGAGGTAATAAACATGTTAAGTGTTCCTTTCCTTTCTTCCAAAGGGTGCCTAATGACCCAGACCACAAAATCAATGTAATAGTAGCTGATTCTGCAAAATTATTTAGTCTGAGCAGTTAACTTGCTGGTTCTAAAACGTGTAGTTCACTGTTAGGGTCCTATTTTACTTAACTTGTGGAAGTACTGGAAATTCTGCAGATCAGTAGGCCGGCATTACTTTGTAAGGTGACTTCTGTTGAGCCAGTAACAGTTAAGTGGAATTTCATTCACTTCCTGTGTTGCAAGTTTTGTTGAAAGTAGTTCCGTTGTTTCTATTTTTAAAACTGATTATTGTGTGTAGAGGACTCGAGTTGCCACAGCATTATAGAAGTCCACTCAGGGTCACTTTGAGCGTTTCTACTTATGTGCATGGGCTAGAGTGTTGTACAAACATGAAGAGCATGTTAAAATCTTCTTGCTGCTGTGGTAGCAGGTTATAAGATACAGTTGTTCCCTCGGGGACCAGGTGCAGCCGCTTATCTGTCTGAATTGAGTAACTGCTGATGTGTGGTGCACGGWCAGAAACATCTGAAAAGCGTGTGTTATGTGGTAGCCTCACACCTTTGGTTTCCGAAAGGTGCATTTTGCATGTTTCTTGATTTGTTTAAACAGTTGGAGTGTGGGTTTTTTTTTTTTTTTTTTTTGAACCTTTAAATCTTCAGAATATAGAAGATGTCAAGTGATTGCAGGGAAAAATAGAGTACCTTTAGTACACACTGTTCAGACGGAGGTCCAAGATGTGGTGTTTGGGCTTTTTGCTCTGTTACTCTCCTCTTGTGCAACTGACTCGTCATTAAACCTTTCTCTGCTCTCTAATGTTTTCCTTAAAAAACGAGGCTGCTACCCTACAGAAGTGTTCATGTGGCTCTGCTGAAGTACTGTTAATATTAGGATTCTCAGTTCTGAAATTGCTTGAACATTTGTGGTTAAACAGACTTAACAGAGCTGAACATAAGATAAATACCTTTTTTGCCTCAAAAATGCTAGTTAAAACTATCTCATGTTTAAAAGAATATTTAAGTACTAAAGGAAGTTTGATCTGTCAGTACGGTTATTGATGTGTGATTTACAGAAAAGCAAGCACTAACTGCTCAACTAGTGAAATAATTCTGGTGTTCTTGCATCATAAACTGTCTCCTTGCATGAAAGCTCACTGGCAGCGTGAGGCTGCAGAATTGCAGAAGCTGTTTGGGAGTGAGAGTTGCTTAAAAACAAAAGTTTCAGCAGCAGTAGTGAAGAGTACTGTGACTAAAATGGGTTTTACCTCTGTTTAACTGAGTGACCTTCTCATTTCCAAGCCATCAACTTGTGATTCTTTCACCAAGTACCTGTGGCACTGTGGAGGGAGGAAGTGGTGCATCTGAGTTGTCCTAGGTGGCTGCGTTAGTCCTGGGGGGAAGAGAACGRTTCAAAACTGCGTCATCTTTTTCAGAAGACTCTTGACTTTCAGTCAATGGCTTTAGTGTTAAACGATCAGACACGCACACATCCTCCGTTGTGCTTTTTCTTGATTTTCCTGTAGGCTAGATAAGCAGACTTTTAAAAAGTGCTCTATAATCATTCCTCCAGTGTACTGAGACTGCACTTCTTCTTGTGAGCTGCCTTTCTGGGTCATGCCCTTTTAACAGTCAAGTTAATGCATAGAGCTTTCTCTCGAGATTTGAGTAGGATGGTTTTACAGTAGCTTGGCTCCTCTGCTCTGAATTTTTTACCCTCTAGAATCTATATTGTTGACTTTTGGTGAAATACAGAATATTCTTGAAAGTATGTTGTAATGGAGAACCTTGAGTCATGCTTAGCTCAAATTTTGTTTTAGGGCTAGAGGTGTGATTGTMTCTTTTAAATCTTAGCTTCCCTTGAAGAATCTCTCTGTTAAAAGCAGCCTCTTCTTTGAGAYGATGAGCTTCACTTGTAAAGACCCCATGAGTACAAATGCAGTCAGAGTCAATGGGAATGCAAATACTAAAAACTTTTGAAAATGGGATCATAAACAAGAAAAATGTATGGTAACTTTGGAAAAGTGAATCATTTTGGAGTTGGCTGTCTTGTGGTACACCATTTCTTCTAGATAGTGTTTGTAGCATGCTCTTAATAAAATGAGCTTGACAGGCTTGATGCTATGTTCATGTCAAACGATAGCATGTGAGCACAATATTGAGACTATAAATCATCCAGTGGTGCAGTCGTCTTGCTGTGTGTGAAGCACAAAATTATACTGTGCATGTCAGTCGATCAACTGTGAAGTAGTCGAGAAATGTTGAAACAAGATGAAAACGTTATAGGGGGCACTGGCGAAAGTGGTAGTATTGTCTTAACATTGCCACGAGATACGAAAGGCGTTTTAGTCATGACCCGCATTAGGTGCTGTACGACTTTGATGTGATTAGTTAATTCCAGTTAGTGTAGCTGAGAGAGGTGATGCTACAATTAAAATTGTCCTCTGCCATTGACAGCTTTGCAAGACTGAGSCTTCGCAGTGGAAGTGCTTTTGTCCATCCAGCAGGAACTGGGAAAAGAAAAATCAGCAATAGGCCTGGGGGAGGGAGCAGCACCAGCAGACCCAGCTGGGGCCGGGCCCGTGGACTGGGGCGAGTGGAAGCGCTCAGTCGACCTTTCAACTTCCGCTGAGACGTGCGGAGCAAAAACAGTCGCGAAGCAGGAAGGAAGTAGTGCAACCGCAGCAGCAGAGGCACGGAGGAGGGGAGGATGGAGGAACGTGCCTGCTCCGCGGCAGCGGGACGCGCCTGGCCTGCCCTGGAGCAGCCAGCTGGTGAATTAGCACTGGAGAACTTGGGGAAATAATACTGCTTCTTTTTTTAATATCCCAAAATTGTTGCCTGAGACCTGCCTCTCTCGAGCCCTGGAGGTAGCAGGGTTGGAAAGGCTGATGTAATTGCAGCCGAGCAGGCTCAGGTGATATTTCAGAGCTACTGAAGAAGCTGTTAGCCTGTCCGTAAACACCACATGCATGGGAGGAATGATGCCTCCACGCTACAGCTGCAGATGCCTGATTAATAATCTGGTTATTGTATAGAGTGGGRAAATCTTTAGCTTTCTAAGCTTTCACTTTTAAATATGTGGTTGTTTCACTGTCTAACAGTAAGCTACATGTTTTTCAGGTGTGTGTGAGTGAACGCTCTCCGGAACATGAAACGGTGCTTAAAAGTTGTCACTGTTGCTCTTCGTGTCTGAACCTARCTGCTGCCAAAACTACATCGTGTAGTTTTTTCCCTTTGAAGCTGACACAGGTGTTGCAGTTGGGCTCCCTTGCAAACAGGGAGGAGAGCACCCTGATGTGGCTTTTGGGCCCTGGGTAACCTTTTCAAAAGTGCTTATATGACAAATATTTATATTCCACTGAGAGTCAAGGGGATTTAGGTGCTAAAGTCAGAGACTTGCAAATAATTATTTGACATTGCTCTTGTACGTGATCCACAGCAACTACTAGTAACTGKTTTTGTACATTATTTATGTAAAGGTCTGGTAGGCGACCATCCTAGTCCATGAGAAACGTCGAGATTGCTGGAAGTCTGTGGCCAGAAATGTTTGGGAATTTCTGGTCTAAGTGTTCTTTGAAAATATTACCCTTTTTCTAGGATAATTCTTCTGTTTATATGAAGGAATGGAGATGGGGACCTTTGATGTTACTAAAAATAAAAGGCAACCATAATAACTAAGCTTTGATATGCCAATAAAGATGTATGCTGTAGTTGCAAGTGTTCATTTGGTCTGTATGCATTTACAAATGTGGTGTAACTTTGTTGAAATAAATGAGTGCACTCTTAAAGAAAATGTTCTTTTAGCACAGGATTGGTAGTTGCTGTTGTGTCAAAAGCTAGTTACTTGCACATAAGAATAGTAAATTTCAGAGTATTTTATTGTGTTTGCTTTTAGTGTTCTTCCTGCTATTATTGACATAAAATATACCTGAATGTGTGTATGAAATGGCTGTAACTTCAAAAGGAAAACTGAAAATCTTCAGGTATTAGACACTTTTTGAAACACTGAGTCCTTCCATGCGCATGTGTGAGAATGTAAATTTTTTTTTTAATCCACCTGTAAGCCTGCCGAAGTACTTATTCAAATGACATGCTTAGCTGAGTACAAGGACTTACTGGAACTCAGCTAAGGGAGAAGGCTCTTACAAGAAAGCGATAAGCAGCTGACCACAGGAATAGGCCTGATCTTTCTGCAGAATTAGCTGTTGCTTTGCTTAAACCATGCTCTACTTCAGTTAGCTTCTAGGTTGAGGTTCAGAAATGCATTAGCGTACTTGTCTGACCAGACAGCTGTAAGTGAGTAAATGCCCCAAAAGACTTCACTTCCTTCTACCAAATCTTGCATACATTAGCTTCAAGTATATCTTGAATTTGTGAACAAATATGACACTATTCAAGTGTTACGGTGCTAACAAGTCAATGCTTGCTTGAGCCATACGCTTGAGCTGTTTTAGGATTACTAACTTTGTGGAAGTAGCTTTGCAGTAGTGAGTTGGCGTAAGATGTCACTTTACCTACTCTGATTGCATACTCAGATTGCACACTAACCTTTCAAGGAAACTATTTTTATCAATGTTCAGAATCAAATTTTTACAAATTAGTCTTATGTTACTGTAACAAAACAACTAGCAATGATAGCAAAATCCTCCGTTTCTCATTCTTGCCCCTTGAATTGTGAATGAATTAAATGACTCAAAATAGCATAGTTTTGGCTTTTTTTTTCTGTGCTGCTGCAAACTGTTGTCTCTTCCCTCACTTACGTAAGTGCAAACTTTCAGCAGATGGCTGGGGGAACAAGCTGCACAGCAGGAGTCTCTGACTTGCAACGTTGTTCTAGTGTTTGTCACCCAGAGGTGTCACAGGGACAGAGTGGGAACCCAACCTGTGGCCTCCTAAACAGAGGAAGTGGGTTGTGCATTAAATGTATGTCGTCATCTCGGCAGGATTAGCCAGTGCCCATGCTTCTTAACCTCAGTCTTTCTACTGTAAACGGAAAGTTATTTATCTCCTACTGGCAAAAGGAATAAGTGACTCTGAATTACTTAACGTTACACCCGGGAGGGCACGTGCACCAGCAGGTACTACAGATAAGGTAACAGCCTGGCTGTGTACTGCCGCAGCTTTTTTGTATATCCCRGTATCAAGATCCTAAACTACTCATTTTCATAAACGTGATGGTGGTCAAATGGGAAACTGTTACCTTGCTATTCAGATCAGGTCACTAATTTTTTTTCTTATATAATCACTTTAAAAAATATTTTTTTTTCTTCAGTGAAYGTCAGTGGAACAGAGGACAAGCAACCTTAAGTTGCATGGTACCCTTGTTTTCCTTTCGAGCTGTGTAGGACTTCACCAGCAGCTGTAGGCATCCTCTTACACTTGCACACAGGGTCATGTACTTTAGACACAAAAAATAAACCTTCCTAAAAGTGAAAGTGTAGGAAATTGTAGTACCATTGCAAAGCTTTAATGTGACTGAGTATGCAACATGAACAGAAATTACGCTACATCAGTTAGGCAAGATGAATTTGCCAACAGCCCTTATCGGGCACTGCCTCTTATCTAATGGTGAGAAAACAGAGAAAATGTTTGAGTTTGAGAATCAAGAACTCCAAATTATATAGCTGTTTTAAAATACACACATTTGGAATGCTTAGTGAATCCAGTGAAGTGTAACTGAGTGGAGCAGTCTCTAAAAGAGCACTTTAGTGGTTTTACTTCAGTTCATCTGGAGCACCTGTAGAGATCAGACATGTATGAAATGACAAAAACCAGAATCCCTTGCTGTAGAGCTGGCAGGTTCTGTAAACACTTTGAGCTGTTTCCATTGCTGAGGCACAAACTAGAATGTATTAGAGTAAGTAAGGATGCAAGAGGAAAATTACTGTCGAGTAAGGTTTATGGTTCTGACTCTTGCGTACATTTGTAGAATGTGAAAAGGCTCTTCTGGTCTGCCTGGACTATACGGCAGCGTGGGGGAAGGTTTAACGAAGAGCTGAGTGAATGGCAGAACATTGTGTCAAGCAAAGCGAGTCGCTTCCAACTGAGTTCATGCTCTGTGGAAGACTAGCATGTAGCTAGRAGACTTAATGTCAGATGTATAGGGGAGTTTTTGCAGCAGGGCTGAGGGTGCTTACCTGGCTCTGCTGGCAGGTGATCGGTTGCATGGTGAGGCAGGTGAATAAGATTTGCGGTTCRGTTAGGAGCAATATCTATGGAGCAAGGGGTATCTGAAAAATGCCTGATGAAAAGATGAATAAGTTWGAATCAATCCAGCTGTGAATACTGAAAAATGGTGCAGGAATAAAGCTGGGGGGAACTTAATGCACTGCTAAGGGTCGCTGGCTTCCAGGGCATGGCATCCTACAATAGTAGCACACTCAGTGAGAGAGTTTGGAGAACAAAAGATTAAGAAATTACTTTGTGTCTAGGGATGCTTCTAATCCCTTTCCAAGTGACTCAGTATTCAAGGTTAGTTTAGTTTGCAAAAGAGCTTGCCAGGTTGCTTAGCACTATATCTAAGGCTGTGCAGTGCCTTGGTGCTTTCTGCAGCCTCCTGGCCAGACGCAGTCTGTTGGGTTTGACTGTAGACATAGTYGTCGTGTCTCGTATGATATCAGTTCCTTCCTTTACCTTCAAACATATGATATGGGGGATAAAATAAGTCTCTGACCCTAAAATATCCCTGTTTCTTGGTTCCAACTCTGTTTTCCTATTACCTGGGGAATGTTATGGAGTGAAAGAGGAGGAGAAGAGGGTCATTCTTTGTTTGGATAAAAGAATGAGAGGAAGAGAAACCACAGTGAATAAATCCTTTCTGCATGTATGAGTAGAAGGGCATCTTTTTAGTGTCATTACTTTGACTCTGAGCTAGGAAGAAYGTTATTTTGGTATTGCTGTACTGCTAGAGGCAATGATGCTTTGAGCTCTTTTACTACATAACACAGTTACAAAATAGAGCTCATCTTCTTAATCTGGTTGTTTAGGCCAAAAGCTGGGATGGGGCAATCCTGAGCTGCAGCCTGTACTGCTAGAATTTGGTTCTAACCTAGTACTGGTTTCATGTGAACTGTAGACCCCAAAGTGCCCCGAAGTCTGCCCTGTCCTCTCTGCCGGCCGGTAGTTCTGCTCTTGGAAAGCTTTTGCGTGCTGGCTAAATTTTAAGCGGAGAGTATCTCTCAACCTTCCTTTTGCAGTTTAGAAAAGGACATACCCTGATGGATTAGAGCACTCTAAATATGAATCTCATCAGACAGAGAAGGGACTTGGGGTAATTATCAATTGGATAATTACTTAGCACAATCTGAGTAAGTGTTCTGACCATCAGGCTTTTGTGTGAAAGTTTATTAACGTTTCAGGAAAAAAAGCTGCAAGTGTTCTGACCTTCCATTAGGAGCTGGTCCTGTTGTTATCAGTTAGCTGTTTTCTGAGCAAATCTACTGTGTTGGGACCCTCTGGAGTCTTGGGAGGACACTCAGTTTGTGTAATCCAAGGCAGTAGCAGTTGTATGTACCCTTGCAAGAAATTTTCAGGCCAAATAGCAAAGACCTCTGGTGATGATCATTATGATCATCATCAGATCTGGATGGTGTTTTGGGACTTTTTGAGAGTTTATTTTCTCYTTTTGGATTTGCCTTGAAAATGACCTGCCTGCTTCAAAGAGATTATGCAAATTTGTTGTTGTAGAAAAATATCTTGAGAAATGCAGAGATCGCTTACAAGTGCTGTGTGATGGATGTATACGGAATGCTAGGTGAATACTTGAAAAGTAGTCCTAAATAAGATTTTTGTAATCTGAGATACTTCTGGAATTGCAATAGATACTAACTCTGTGTTACTCACAGCACAAAGCCATATTTTTCTTCTCTAAAAGAAACTTGCGTTTGTGATCTTTTGTAGGCGTAACCTGACAAAGTTATCCCTGATATTCAGCCATATGCTGGCAGAACTCAAAGGTATTTTCCCAAGTGGCCTTTTCCAAGGAGACACGTTCCGGATCACCAAGGCAGATGCTGCAGAATTTTGGAGGAAAGCTTTTGGGGAAAAGTAAGTTTCTAACTGTACTTACARTGAGAGATGTGGGAACAAATTACACACAAAGGTTACGTACTTTTAAAAAATCAGCTCCTATTTTCTGGTTCATAAATGTCTGTGTCAGGTTAATCATAGAAACGCCTGATAGGAAAGACTTATTAGGTCATTTGATCCACTCTCTGGGGTTGAATATGGGATTGTTCCTATGTTATATTTTCCAATTCTTTGTCCTGTCTTGTTTTAAATCTGTCAAGTGATGGATCTTTCCCCACTTTCCCTAGGAGACTGTTCTACTCTAACAAAGTTTCTCTGGATTGCTTAGGCTAACTTATTCAGACTAAATTTTCCTCTCCTTAACTTAATTCCTCAACTGCTAAATAAGCTTCACAAACTATGCAAAATAATATGCTTTCTTCTTCCAAAGGTTATCATGCCCCCAGTATTAGTTGTCCGTTAGTATTTAGTTGTCCTTAATTTAATTAAATTAAATTCTTATTATATTAAATTCTTTTCCTCTTCCCTACAATTAGTCTTTCTAATCACTTAGTCACCTTTCTTCTGGCTTCTCTGAACTTTTGTTAGTTTGCATGATGACTTGTTAAGATAGAATGAAAGAGAAAGTTAAGTGCAACATATATTTAGGTATTAACTGTTGAAATATCGGTTTTAATTTTTATATCTACTAAAAAGCTGACTAAATGATCTTTAGAGGTGTCCACGGCAACCTTTGAGGATTAAAGTTAGTCGAATTGGGCTCTACTTTCTAACTAAATAAGGTACTTGAYGTGAAGAATTTTAGTTGGTAGGTGTCAGAACAAAAAGCAGTAATATGTTTACTCATGATTATTGCAGTGGTCTGAAGCTAGTTATGTTCTTTTTATGTATCTGTTCCACTTGACTTTTTAAARGAAGGAGAATACTCCTTTATACAGYAGCCTCTGTTTCRTGTCTGGTTATCTTACTTCTCCAGTTATTCCTCCTTTAAAAACTGTTTAGAACTGTTTTATTTTTTAACCATCTAGATCTCTGCTAAAGGGTTTGTTGTTAAATCCTTCTCTACCTGCTGCAACGTTATGAAACTCCTATCACCCGGGGTATTGTATACAGCCCCTGGGGCATGCTTGAGGGCCACGGGGACATGACAGGACTACGGATAAAGGGAAAGGAGAAAGCAGAGATGGGCTTCAGATTCCAGAATTTTATATATGCACAGAAAATAGGCTGATGTCCATTTGACTGCTAACTTCCTGTGATAGCAAGACGTCTTTTGCTTGTGTAATGTGAATAAATCTCCTGTAGCTAGTTTTGGTTTGCCTCTATTACTTTATCATGAGGCATATACTCACAGAGAAAATGCATAGGATGTATGGGATGGTGGTCCCCAGTCACTCACATTTACAGATGGCTTGGTTTTCCCCAGGACTATTGTTCCTTGGAAGAGCTTCCGTCAGGCCTTGCATGAAGTGCATCCGATCAGTTCGGGGCTGGAGGCCATGGCCCTGAAGTCAACAATTGACTTGACGTGCAATGACTACATTTCAGTGTTTGAATTTGATATCTTCACACGGCTTTTTCAGGTAAGAATTGAGGAATGTGACTCATCGGAAGTGGCTGAAAAATGTGTATCTTAGTGCTTCAAGTTAGACTCTTTTCCCCTAAGATAAACCAAGTTTTCCACATTAAAATAACATCATTTATATTATAATAAGTTTGTTCTTCTTGCCCCTTGTTC
The DNA here is from genome assembly GCF_003343005.1 of Rhea americana. Classification (NCBI taxonomy): domain Eukaryota; kingdom Metazoa; phylum Chordata; class Aves; order Rheiformes; family Rheidae; genus Rhea; species Rhea americana. Next base: position 4,596,037 of record NW_028186623.1, on the reverse strand, counting down.
TCTGGCAAGTTTTGGTAATACTTAGAACTTCTGACTAAAAAAGAAAAAGTTGTCTAAATATAAATTACAACTGTAAGACACGTTCAGTATCCTTCCGTGAATCAATTTTTCCCTTTCAAAGGTCACTTTTAGACTGAAGTTCTAATACARCTTCTGTAAGCCAGGAAATGTGAAGCTTAGTTTATCAGTCTGTCTTCCCTTGTGTCCTTTTTTTTCTTGTCAGATATATTTTCCGTTGGGGGGGGGTGTTCAGGATGGAGCGTGAGCATGGAAATTTGGGTTTCCTGGCTTTTGAACAGACACAGCCAGGATGTTGTGTACATATTCTGTGGTCTGTGTGCCAGAAGTATGTGTTGCTGAGGGGATATTAATATAGGTAAAATTCTGACCCGTGGTCATGAAGAACACTGAGCTCAAACGCACAGCTTCTGATGGTGCAACTGGATATTTACAAGACCAAACACTTACTTCTTTGGCTCTGACTTGTCTTTTCCCATGTGATAGGGTGGGTTGTAATTAAGATACGTCTAGCTAAAAAATTCCCATGTTCAGTGTTGCAATGTATCTGATCTCATTCAGTACTTTTTCCAACTGTAGTACATAAAGAGCAAGCTGACAGTAGCTGCAATTTCAAGGAGAAGCAAASCTTTTGGGGAAAAGTAATATCTTCYATTAGACAAGCTAATAAAGGTGAAAAAGGCAGATGAGATTCTAGACACAGAAGCCCTTCTGTATCTAGACATTTTTTCTGCATTTTTGACTTTTTTCTACATCATTTTTAGGAATATAAAACATATATGTACTGGTTTGTTTATTCAAATCGTAGACTAGCCAGTAATCCTTGACACACCCAAGTGAGGTTAGGTAGTTAAGGAATAGTCACAAGCATCTTACACACAGTGAAACTGAGAAAGCAAGAAGTTGCTTTCATGAGCCCATAAAGAAAGTCACACTGTTGGAGATGCTACTAGTCATGGTTTCTGGTCCTGTACATAGTCTTATTAAACTCCTGTCTCTATCCCTGTCTCAGTAATGAATCATTTTCTCTGCTGAAGCAGTACAGATTGGTAGCTGTTCTTGGGCTGTCTTTTTTATGACCTCAGTGACTTTTTCCTTGTTGTTTATTAAAGGAGTTTTGATTAAGGCCTGTCTAAGATGATATTTATATCACCTACAAGAGAGAGACTCAAATTCTGAGGCTGCTGCATGAGAATATAAGTTTTAGTTCCTCTTCTGGATTTCTGTTGGAATAAGAAATCTGATTCTTTACCTGAAGAACTGACTTGTTTAATTAAGGAATTTTGTACGTATTGATACCTTATAGAAGTGCGTGGTTAATGTATTTCTTTGTTGTTTCTGTAGCCATGGTCCTCTCTGCTCAGGAACTGGAATAGCCTAGCGGTGACTCATCCTGGTTATATGGCATTCCTAACCTACGATGAGGTAAAAGCCCGGCTTCAGAAGTTCATTCACAAACCTGGCAGGTTAGTGCTTGGCAGCAGTGGCCTTTTGGATTGCTCTTGCTAACATTTCTGATTATTGCACTGGCCTGAGGAGGTTGGGATTTTTTTGTCTTTGTCCTCCTTCCTCAGCATTTCAAAATATGAAAAAAAAACAGCTTGCCCTCTATTCAGACATTATCCTCTGTGTGGTGACATGCTTCCTGCCCATACCCCCAGTGGTTACACCAGCTCCCACTGGGGTGAGCAGGATGCACTGAGGCAAACGTTTCCAACAGAGTGAGGCCAGACCGTGAGCAGTTTAGGACTGTGAATAAGGGAAGGTATCAATACGTAGCTTCCTGGCCTATTTGTGTCTAACTAGGAGAGCTGAAGGGATTGCAGCCCCCATTAGCAGTGTGTACTTCAACTTCAGACATACAGGCAAAGCTGACCACTGATTGCACTGGCAGAAAGCAGCAAGCTAGGTGAGGGAGGCTGCAAAGTGATGCTGTGGCCTGGGCAGGCTTGGGAGGAGGATGTAGGGCGAAGCATCTTCTCGGAAGATCTGAGTAGTTTTGGGCTGTTAACATCCTCGGTGTAACTTGGTCCAGTGCAAGAGGGCTAAGAAATTTATCTTTGTACATAAAGGATCAAGTGTTCATTTCTGAAGATTGTCAGAAGACTGTTAGTTCTTTGCTGGTTTTAAAAACCTTGTGCAGTCTGGGAGATTCTTTTTTGAGGGGGTGGGGGCAGGTTGTTTGGGTTTTTTTTAAGTTGATTTGAAACAAATGGTTATGAGGGTACTARCTGTTCTTGCTCTGGATCCTGGATTTGATTTCACATTGATGCCAGTGCTTGGATACTTTGCTTGCTTCGTATCAGATTRCAAGGTTCTCCTTTGAACTGCTTGGGGGTAAAGTGAGAAAAGCTGGTGTAAATCATCCAGTTATTCTTACTAGRTTTTATTTGTTGTCTTGAGATAGCCAAAGGCTGCCTACTTGATAATTAATCTTTTCTGCCTGTTCCGGTYTAAATTGAAGTTTCTTTTCCTTTGTTTCTTTTCAGTTACATTTTCCGACTGAGCTGTACACGACTTGGTCAGTGGGCCATTGGTTATGTTACTGCAGATGGGAACATTCTTCAGACAATCCCCCACAACAAACCTCTTTTTCAAGCACTGATTGATGGCTTCAGGGAAGGCTTGTAAGTAACTGTATYGACATGAAATTTTTTGCTTTTTTGCCCTTTTTTATTGTGAGTTTGTTTTATGCATCTTAATCCTGTGATAAGGTCTTGAAATCAGTTGAATGTTGAAATGATTCCTCTGGATTCCTAACACATTATCTACTTTACGGTAGAGACAATATGTTTCAGAGGCCAAGAAACCTTTGTTGGCATCGCTAAGCCCCTTTTGCACATCTCTCAGTTCTTCCTTTTTGTTTTGACCTCAGTTCAGCACAACACTTCAAACCCATCCCATTGATGTCAGTGGAATAATTCATATGCTTAACTATTTTGGCACTCAAGAATACTCAGACAGCTATCTTTTGAACTGGGTATCTCTATTCTCCTTTGCAGTTGTAGAGAATAAGTGTTTGTCAGCATTTCCCTTATCTTGACTTCTTTTCCAGTTGGGTCTTAAACCCATGTCACAACAACTGAAATTACAACCTCAGTTTTCTTACTCTGAATATTACAGTTTCACTGTATGGTGCTTTAAGAAGAGAGGGCTGGGTCCATAACCTTCTGTTTGTAAAACAAACAAACAAACAAAGTTGCCAGGAGGGTAAACAAGCTTCTTTTTTTCTGTTTTCAAGAATGACATGTTTGTTTTTGGTCTGATAGGAAAGTTATTCCAAAACTTTATTTGAATTTGAAACACCTTGAATTTTCTCCCCTTACTTACCAGCCTTATTCCTTCTTTCTTCCTCCACCCTGAAAAGAAACCTTATATGTGTGTTCTTGTGCCTATATGCACATATATAGAGAACTTTTTTTCTCCAACTGCTTGCAGTTATTTATTTCCTGATGGCCGGAATCAGAATCCTGACTTGACTGGCTTGTGTGAGCCCACACCTCAGGACCACATTAAAGTTACACAGGTGAGCAGCCCGTCCAACTTGCTTGCTTTCTTCCCGATTTCTGGCCTCCTTAGCTATTTATATAATTTCTGTCATACAAACCAGTGTCCTGAAGGCTTGTTTTTAAAGCTGCTGTATTGCATCTTGTAGGAGTGGTAGAAATCTTTGAATGATATAAGTGGGGAGAGGAGATTGCAAAGGTTAAATAAAGCTTCACTAACAGATTTTAAGATATTTGTTTAGTGTTCTATCAAACACTCATTCTTCTGTACCATCTAGCATGTCTGTGCCTGTGGACCTTGCTTTTYTAAGCTGTTCTTGGGACATTTAAATAAGTGTGGGATAACTTTCAAGTCCACTTTTTTTTTTTTCAAAGCTTGACAGATATATCTAGCACATAAAATCACAGTGCAATCTTCTCACACTTCTGCTCTGTTGTACTATGTTCTTGTGTTTGGAATTTATTTACTTCTTCCTGCATATCTTGTGTTGAATTTCTTGTAGCTATGACTAATCAGGCATGTTATTTTCCAGTATCAACAGTGTCGATCTTTCTTTCCCCAAGGAACAATATGAATTGTATTGCGAGATGGGCTCCACGTTCCAGCTGTGTAAAATCTGTGCGGAAAATGACAAGGATGTGAAGATTGAACCATGTGGCCATCTGATGTGCACTTCCTGTCTCACTGCATGGCAGGTTAGGCATTGCCCTCTTGTTACTCTCCCAGCGAGATGGTGGTTACTCTTTTGCAAAAGAAGTATATATTCTTTCTTCTCAAAACTGTTTAGTTTCTTCCAGGTATGGAAATTAGGTGGTGGAACTGAAAACAAACTCATGTTACAGTAATACCAGTGTATCAGTGCCAACTTCACGTGTCCAGGGAGAAGCTGGTCAGATGCCTGGCCTCTTAATTGAGGAATAGGCAAGAAGGCTACTTTTTCTACTGTGGAGAGAAAACCCTCTATATTTATAGCATARATTGCCTTTCTCTCTTTCTCACAGTCAAAATGTACCTCAACATGAAATGTTTAAAACTCTTTGTATGTTATCCGTGGATTTCATGTCTGCATCATAGTGGCGGTTATAACGTATCCCTTCTTTTCTCTGAAGGAATCAGAAGGCCAGGGTTGTCCTTTTTGCCGCTGTGAAATCAAAGGAACGGAGCCGATTGTTGTAGACCCATTTGATCCCAGAGGAGGAGGAGGATTATCACGGCAAGGTGCAGAAGGAACTCCTTCACCCAATTATGATGATGATGATGATGACAGAGCTGATGATTCCCTCTTCATGATGAAAGAATTAGCTGGTACCAAAGTAAGGATACTTGAGTGTGTGCTAGTAGATGTGGCAGCGTTTACCGAGACTGTGTGTTCTCCGTCAGTTTTCTGCGATCTCAGTGTCTTGTGCGCACGAGGTTGGTCAGACTTCACAAGAGAAAGGATTTTAGTCAGTGTACAGAGGGTGAAATAAACAGGGATTTAGGTTTAGCTGCACACTGCCAGTTCAGTTAAACGGTACCGGTCACGCTTCAAAATCTGTGACCTGTGTGTTGTCTTGGAAGGTGGGGTCTTGGTCAGCTATTTGAAGAGTGAAAGAGCTGAGTTCGGTGATTAGAACATAAGGTCTAGGTTTATAACACTTCCCTGCATACTTAGCAGTGCTGCTTTTGATTTATTAGCCATAGTTCGCTCATATCAGCAGAAATTAATTCATTTTCCTCAGTGATGAATATATTTAACCAGATAATAGTCTTTTCAAGGTTCTGATGACTAGCTGGGTAGAGGGCAGGCTATTTTGCTGAGGAAGTCAATTTGACTGTCATGTTTTAATGTGGTGTCTGACAAATTTGTATAATAAAGGTCTGATAACTCTCTACCATCACTGCTACTTCCTTCCAGGAGATGTGTACAAGAGAGGCATTCTTTATGGATCACTGCATATGTATATGTATATATGTATTTTAAATCTCATTGCTCCTCTTGCATATCTGCAGTTAGCATTGTTCTGCTGCATAGGAAAGTGATCCTGAATTTGACTAATTCTTAATAACTGAATCTACTAAAATAAGCTGCTTTTCCTTGTGAGAAGGAATCCTTTACTCTGGTTTACTTACCACTGATCAGACTTCTCTTTAACTTCTACCCTGTGAAATAATGTATTAAATTACAGACTGTGTTTCTGGAGATTGTTTTTGTATACATAGCTTGGGGAAGCAAAGCACAGTTTCCTTGATGTGACATCCTGTTGTGGTTTGCAGTAGGCTTGTATTCTCTATTTGCTGGCACTAGTGAGTTCAAATGTGTGTAAAGCTTTTCAAAGTTACAAAGCACCAGCCTTTCTTGTAAAATAAATTTTATAAAGAAGAAGAAAATAGGTACTATTCTGATTTGTTAGATGGAAAAACAGATTTCCAGAGACAAAAATGGAAGTTTTCATGTATGCTAACGATTGCTACAAGTACAGTGACACTGTAGTAAAGCAGTTTGCACAGTGGTGACTGCGATGCTAAGTTTTTTCTGCAGCAGATCATGCCCTCTGGTGTCAAAAGGAAAACAAGCTTGCTACTATTTGCATGCTGGTAAGACAGATTTGTCACTCTAGGAAAACAGCTTGTCTTTTATTGTGCCATTGCTAAATGTTCATTTGTGGTTGTATACCACAGTTAAGCCCACTGGTGATCTTCAAGGTTTGTTGCAGTCAAGCGTTGTTGTGTTGTGACAGTGCCTTCATATGCTTGTGTATGGTTGTAATTAATATAGTCACTTGTTACTGGTAACGATAGTGAAGGTAGTGCCAGTCAGGGAACTTGAAAGCAATAGGAGCTAACCTCTGTAGAGGAAAGGAGCTTTGCTGGATTTGATCATTTAAGGAGCTTTGCTGGATTTTGTCATTTTCTCTCTTTTTTTTTCTTTTTCTTTTTTTTTTCTTTTTCAGGTCGAGCGTCCTCCTTCTCCATTCTCAGTAGCTCCACAGGCTGCCCTTCCTCCTGTGCCACCACGACTGGATCTTTTGCAGCAGCGGGTGTCTAATCCACCTGGGGCTTCCAGTCCTGGGACTACTTCAAAGGTAAAACACTCTTTGCCCTTTCCGGTATTATGCTGGGGGGATGTATTGTTCTGGTGAACCCTTCACGTTCTCTGTGACATCCCTAAATTCTTTCACATGTGTTTTTTTTTCTTCTTTCTTTTCCACGTCCTGTCAGGGTGCCTTTCCTTCCGTTCCCGCATGAGAACCCAATCTGTCCTGAAAACAAATGCTTCCTTTGTAAATCCATGCTTGGAGAGTCCCTATTTCCCATCTAGAGGGTCTGTCTTTCTTCCCACTCCTCCATGCTATTGCCAGCAAGCAGATAGGTATAACTGGAAGTACTTGGTCACTTAGGCTGACTGGTGCCGTCCTGATGAACTACCAAATTATCCTTGTTAGGAGTATCTTCACTGATTTTTAACCTCAGGCATTGGTGCCTATGCCCCGTGGGTTTTACATTATTCTGCTGCTTTCCAGGCTGCTCCAGGTACACTTCACAAGGATAAACCTTTGCCAATCCCACCAACGCTCCGAGATCTGCCCCCGCCACCCCCTCCGGACAGGCCACATTGTATCGGAACTGAGAGTCGACCTCAGAGACGTCCCCTGCCCTGCACACCGGGAGACTGCCCTTCGAGAGACAAACTACCCCCCGTGCCCTCTAACCGTCAGGGCGAGCCGTGGCCATCCCGACCAATTCCAAAAGCCCCGTCTGTAGCTCTCGGCCCTGGTGACCCTTGGGCTGGGAGAGAACTGTCAAACAGGCACTCGCTTCCCTTCTCCTTGCCCTCTCAGATGGATTCCAGGGCTGATACTCATCGACTTGGGAGCACGCTCAGCCTGGACAATCCAGTGGTGAGTAGACATATTTTGTGAGGAATTAAATCCTCCAGTGTGCCATGTCTTTGTAGTTTACATCTCAATAGGATGATGGCAAGGGAGAGACATCACATATTTGGGCCATTTTGAAGACAACCAGAAAGGTAGTGGCAGATGCCAGGCAAAGGAGAATAATGTGAGGACTTCTTAGGGATGTGCTTTTGTGCCTCTTGGGAGCAAGGCTGAAATCCCAGTTCATCTTTCGTGGTTGCATTGAGCAACTGTCAGCTACAATTTCATGATCACTGTTGGCCTTTGAATTTTGAACAACCAGGAATATTTTGGTATGAAGGAAAAAATGTTTTTTACTCTCTTCAGGCTTCAGTCCTATGAAACCTGCATGCAGTAGTAATGATTAGTTTAACCTAGTAAAATCTGAGTTAAATTTGGGTCTGTTAACTATTATCAATGTCACAGTGTATAGCATAGTAGTCCAACATACTGTTCTCAAAGAAATCTCGAACAGTTTTGCTTTCTTTGATTTCACCCCACTATTGTTTCTTTTTAAACCCTTCAACTTTCTAAAATTGAAAGCACATACATTTTAGCCGGATTGCCTAAGAAAGCAACACTTGTGCAGTCATTCTGTCTCCATACGTGTAGGCTTGTCTACATCTTTTTTCCTCTTGTGCCTCGTTAACTGTTTGGCCTTTTGGCCAGCATCAGCTGAGTTTGACAAAGCCATTGGAGCCTCAAAGAAATTGAAATTCTTGCAGTTTTTCTGTAAACAGGCAGTTGGCTAGAGGAGAAAAACCCTGTCTGTGCCCTCACTGAGGGAAAGCTCTCATAAAACTACTGGGTTTTTAAGGTGTCAGAAAATCCTTTTGAATAAGTGGTATAGATACCTGAGGGAAGTTGCTTCTTTCCTCAAGAGGATATGTTGAATGACTGGCTGACAGCTTTGCCACTGTGCTGATAGACATCGTGTATCTAATTCCTAGTTTGGAATTTTTTTCTTTCAGAGCTTGAGCAGTGGTCCACCAGCAACCTCAGAGTGTGAGCACCCCAAAATTAAACCCTCCTCGTCTGCCAATGCTATCTACTCCTTAGCTGCCAGGTGTGTTGTTTTTGAACAAAGGTACTTTTTTTTTGTAATAGTAGAAAGGTAATTTGTAGGTCTCTCTCATGCTGGTGCCAAGGATAGAATTTAACACAACTCTGTCAGCCTAAGTTTCCATCTTTGAAGAATTATTAAAACCCACAGTCAAAAAAAGTTAGATGAAATCAGTATCTTATTTTAGGTCTTGGGGGGGGTAGTTACCTTTGACTGTGGTAATAGGAAACAGACTTGTGTATGGTTTCTAAATCACTTTTTTGATACATAAGAGTGTGAAATGGGTACTCAAGTCATGCGACAGAACTGCAGGTACAGCACAGCTATTCTTTGGCTGCTTGCACTGGATCAGGCTACAGTTTCCATTAGCTCTTTGGTAAATTCACTTCCAAATTGGTCTTTCTAAATATAGTGTGAAGCAGGTGATGTAAAATGTGTGTATGATATTGTCGGCTTCCTTTCACACGATGACTTTGTGCCGGCATGACCTTGCAGCTGGGCTGCTGAGAATCCTGAAAGTTCTTTCTCTGGAGAGAATCCATTTTAAAATGACTGTTGCTGCTTCAGCTGTGGGTTTGAAAGGCTGCTCTGATATTAATTAGATTTGACTTAAATGTTTTTCTAGGGTTTCTCTCTTGTTTCTTTTGCCTCTAGACCACTGCCTGTACCAAAACTGCCACCTGGGGAACAGTCGGAAAGTGATGAAGACACTGAATACATGTCACCATCCTCTCTGCCTGTGGTGCCTGCAGGTCCTGCTGTACAAAAACCAGAGCTCAAAATGCCTTTGGAAATGACTCCAAGTTTACGGTGAGATTCTGTGTGTATGTACTGTGCTTCCTCTTCATGCCTCCAGGGAAGCACATTTGTTTACTAGGGTGGAGATTTTGTCTGCTGTTCGCTGACTTCCCCCATTGATACTCACCAGATTTAGAATAACATAGCAAACTGTAAATGACACGCAGCCACTTCTTTTTTTTTTCCAGAAACCTTTTATAGTCATTAAAGGAGTCACATAACCACTCCCACCTCTTTCTGCTGGTAGTCCTTTAACAGCAGTGGCAGCCACAGAAATCCAAAATTACATTAAAGGGTTGTTTTCTGGTGGTATCAAACTCTTTTGAGTTGGTCTACTATATTGCAGTAGACAATATTAGAGCATTCACAGGAGCAAATATTCTCTTGCAAAATGGTGGTGTTTTTATTTTGGAGCAGGGATGAATGCAGAATCTCAGGCATGGCATCTAGGTGATGATTGACCGCTGTCACTTATCTGAAGGGTAACGTGCTTTCTCTTCCTCAGAACATTAGAGTGTGACCCACAAACGGATGGCTGTATGTATGAGGCAATGTACAACATTCACTCCCAGGCAACGTCCTCTGCTTTAGAGACTGTTAACACTTCTGGTGAGTGGGCTTGCTTAAAAAAAAAAAAAAACAAAAACAAAACACCTAAATGAAATGTTACTTGCTTTTACTGTCGAAATAGTTAGGATGTATGTGGAAACACTTGGTTCTGTGTACTTCAAACTGTATGTGCGGTTGTTGCTGAGAAGCCTAGTTGGAATGAACTGTAAAAGTGTTCAGCAGTTGTTTAAAAAATTGCTGTTTGGAAGATCTTGTTTTCTGGACTTAGCTGCTGTGAGCAGCTGCAGCAGCAGTCAGCCCATATCTATCATAAGCAATTTTAATCCTAGGGCAGTTTAATTCCTTACCTTCTGGAAAGAGCTTCCTCTAAATTTGGGCTTTTGGCAGTACAGCCGTAGTTCTGTGTTCTGTCAGTGTTTGCAGACTACCGGGGAACACAGAGTCTGCCCTGAGGGACAGGGACTCTGTTCAGTCCCAGAGCTCAGAACATGTCTCTTATTCTAGATGAAGGGGATTTGGCAGCAGCCACTGCCAGCAATGGCCCTGCAGAATCAGAAAATGAAGAAGATGGCTATGATATTCCGAAGCCACCACTACCGGTTGCTATTGCTCGTCGTACACTGTCTGATATCTCCAATGCCACGCCTGCCTTCAGCCGAATGTCTTTGGAAAACGACCCTGTAACAGGTTAGAGAACATCCATATTGCAGATATTGTAGTGGTTACTGTTAACTTGCTATGCACATTTGAAATTTCTCTGACACTGACTCAAGGTTTTCTATGTAGGCTGTATAACCACTTTTACAATGCAGAATTACACTGTTTTTTACATGTTAGGTTTGGCGCACATCTTGGAATGTAATAGTTTGGTCATTTAAATCAATGAATTAGCAAATCGCTCTAAACCACAATTAGCGAAACCTCTCCTCAGCTTAAAGGGTATGCCTTAAGCCACTGTATCCTACAAGGCATAAGATGTATTTTGTACCAGGGCATGAAATAGACCTTCAGAACCTAAACAGGCTTGTTTATTACTGTGCAACTAAAAGCTGAGATGACTGGCGCTACACCGCTACTGAGCTGGCTCAGTCCTGGGTGCAGTTGTTGCCAGCAGATGGCACACGCGCCCTTTTTGATACTGCCAGTTCCTTTGCACAGGGACCTAGTGGCTCTCCAAGGTCAGCTTTTTGTCCCCAGGGAGTAGAGGACATCCTGTCCTTCTGGCTCTGAGGCACATTCTCTGGGGGAAAACCAAAGCCTTGTCTCTGAGGGCCTTTCTGAATAATGCTTGACTTATTTCCTACAACTGCCCAGTGGCTCTGAAGGAAGTGCTGAAACTCTTCCTGTTGAGGGGCTTTCAGCATGTCTAAACTCTCTGGCAATTTGCCAAGTTAGAGGAGTGAATTTCTTCCTTCTGGAGGCAGCCAGGAGGCAGAACCTCCTGTACCGAAGACCATTTGCCCCAGCACTCCAGCAGCTCCCTTTCCCTGAGCTTGTTCTTGTTCTGCTCAGAGAAGAGCGGTGGAGTTTAGCTTTTGCCACTCCTCCCTGCCCCGCTTTTTGTGTCTTTCGCTGTCTGTAGAACAGGGCTGGCAGGGATAAAAAGGGGCAGAGAGAGCTCACATGCTGCTCCTGAATGAGCTACTGAGCTTAATCATTGACCCTTCTTTGTTTCTACTGCCCTGAAAGGAGAACAAAGCTATTGTCCTGCTTTGTACTGTTAGGAAATCTGCTGAAGAAAAATGCTGTGGTAGTGGTGATTGTTACTGCTTGGGGAGGCATTTGCAGCTTTCTGAAACGTGTATTGGCTGCCGCTGGAGTCTGGTGTTAAGCAAGGCTGGCTGCTGTGGGATACGTTCGGCTGTACTGTGTTCTCTTCCATTGTGCCATACAATTTAGTTTCTTAATCACTTACCAAAAGAGCTGTGCTAGTAGCTGCTCTTTCAAATTGACCCATGGTCTCTGAAATTCGATCCAGTTCAAGCTGAAACAGCTATTTCAAAAGACAATTTGGGGGAGAGAAGGGGGTAGTCCTTCTTCCTGATCATATAAAAGGCTTTTTGTGTGTAAGCAGCTTGTACTTTGAAGATTAGTGAGTTGAACTGCATTGTGGTTGGTGAGGAAGCATCAATGAATTTGTTTCCTAAAGAGCTTTCTCTATTTTAGGGCTTTTGATACAAGTTTTTCAGAAAGCCTCTGTGATGACTGCTTTTTTTCTGACCGGCGCTACAGTGCCCACTGTTAGAAAGGGATTGTTTGGACATTCTTAGTTTTAGGGATTTGTATCTTGTACACCAGTTCAACTGCTAGAAAACTCTATGTTGAGTACTCTGAGGTATTTCTTCAGAAGGTAAATAAAACCTTCTCTAAGGTGATGGCATATACTTGTGCAGAAAAATTTCCTGTGCTTTCAAAAGTAAGAAAAACCATTTTCTACAATGATAYAGTAGGTTAGGAATAAAAAATAGTCAGGAGACATTGCATTAGGAAGTGGCAGGGCGTCTGAAGCAGTGAGTTTTCTCTCCAAGGTGTTAGTAAAAGCCTTGGAGTGTTTGGTATCTAGTTTGGTTTTTTTAGCTAATCTTTTTATTTCCCAGGGAGTAATGCATGATGTGGCTACTGGCAAGTAACACATACGGATGATTAAGAGGAAAGGCAGAAGAGGCTGAGCTTACTGATCTGCCATAGCTGACAGCCATTAGGTAGGATGAGCTTCAGCAGGAACTTTTGTTGACKGCCCTGGTGGGCTGGCAGAGGAAGAGAAGCAGACCTTTCTGAGAACATAATTCGGTTGCTAGAGAAATCCTGGTGGAGGAATTGTAACAGATAGATTTGGTTTGTCCGTGTGCTCCCTTAGCACACAGCAGTGTGGACATTGCTTGTGTGTGGAAAGAGCAGCACCTGGCTGGTTTAAACTCTCTGGTTCTAGAAGGAAAATTTGGTAGAGACTGTTGCATATTCTGTGCCATTTTTTCCCCAGCAGATCTCTGCTCCTCAATCAAAATTGGTATCAGAACCCTACTCATATGCATGCATACAGCCCTGTCCAATTTTTTCTGTTTACATGGTCTTGTTTTAATAAACAAGCCTGATGTGTCTTCTAATTATTTAATAAATCCACACAGTCATTTTTGCGTACTGCAGGAGAAGCCAAGCTAATCTGTACCATTGTGCGGGAAGATAGGCTGTCGGGAAAAAGTACGATAGCTTTCAGAGGCATGCTTTTGAGGCCCTGGTTATCCAGCTTAATACCATCCCTGCTTCGCTCCAAGCAGGAATCACATGCCCTTTTTTGACGTAATGCATTTGTTTCTCCTTCCAGGTTTTTCRGATGGTTCTCAAGTTCCAGAAAGGCCGCCAAAGCCGCTGCCACGGAGAATAAATTCTGAGCGGAAAGCAGGGAGCTGCCAGCCAGGCGGAGCCAGCAGCGGGACCAATGCATCACTGCARCTCTCCAGTGAGATTGAGAATCTAATGAGCCAAGGCTACTCATATCAGGACATTCAGAAAGCACTGGTCATTGCACATAACAATATTGAAATGGCCAAGAATATTCTCCGGGAGTTTGTTTCCATTTCTTCCCCTGCGCATGTGGCCACATAGCACATTACTTCCACACCTCTAACTTCTGTGGACCAACTGCCTGGGCAGCCGTAGCCCAGCTACGCACCAAAGGGGAATGGGGTTCCTTTAGAGACTTCATGATGAAGTCAGCCCTGCCTCTTAAGAGAATCAGTTATCAGGTTTTTGTGGTTCCAGATTTCAAAGCAGTGGAATGAAATGGAGCAGATTGGTGTTTTATACAGTGTATGTCTTGGAGTCCTTTACCCCTACCTCTTGTTTGAGAGAACAGATTTATTTCCAGGGTATTGGTAGAGAAAGGTATCACAACAAGCGATCCCAGAGCTGATGCCCTGGAGGCTGGGGGGAGTGTTTTGTGCTGTGAATTCTAAGTGAATGCTCTGAGAAACAAAGTCTCCAGGTCAGTGTGGTGTGTCCTGTGGTTCATGGTACTAGGTTTGGACCTGTTAGCTGCTGTGTGTTTGGCTCAGGCTTTTTAGAGCAGTTGAGAGGTGACTTTCTGCTGGCAATAAATGGAAGACCTTGGAAGAAATCTTTCGATTGCTTCCTGTTTGCCTTGGTGTTTTGCTCTTACCTATAATAATAGCATTTATTGCTTATGATGCAAGTCCTCCCTGTTTGCCTGGAGACGGTGTGACTAGCTTCTCTCAGGTATTTTCATCTTGGCAGTGCTGGGAATTGGATTTCTCTCACTATGTGTCCTCTTGCTGGCAGCTTGGGATTCCAGGGAGCTAGATACACTGAAGGTTGTGCATGTTTTAGAGGGGTGGGAGGTAGTAGGAAGAACTACAGTGAGAGCAAAGAATTGGCCACTGCTTATCCTTTTAGCCCTGCGCGTTTCGTGCTTCAGTGCTTAGACTTAATTGTGGCCCTGCTGGACTTGAGCAGCAGTTGCTGGACACTCCCATGCACTCTTTCTCTAGGAATGTTGCATCCAGTAAATATGATGTTTTATTTATCTTAACTGCATGGTGGCTGTCACAAGCTAGTGGCTTTCACACGCATTCCATCACCTCCTTTAGAGAGCTTTTGTGGGAGCAAGTTGTCTTTGTGCCAGACTGTTTTGTGGAATTGGTAGATGCAGCTGATGTATTTGTTGGTATGTTATCTGCTTTGCAGTTAAAAGAAAAAATGCAACAGTTTTCTGCATGGCTATCAAAACAACATGGGGGCTCTTCTTTCCACTTCCATTACTCCAAGGAATTGCCAGAGTTTATGTTAAAATAGATCTGGGGAAATTGTCTGTTTATAAAAGAATCACACTGGGCTTTAAAAGTTGGTGCTYAACTGGTACTTAGAAAAAAACTGACTTGTATGCTCAGCTACCTACTCTGTTCTTATATGCTTGATATGCGAGAAGTGTGTGGCTCCCTTTGAGAGGATTTAAATCAAGTAGGGGTACACATATCACAGCCTGACAGATGGACAGTGTTCGGTATACACTGAGTGGCTGTTAGCCTTTCAAAGTATGTCACAGATTATTTGCATTTCTTTAAGGGCAGCGGTAGTGACTAGGGAAAGTGTTGCAACTTGAAATACTTGTTGGAGTGTTTGTGGCAGTTGGATGAAGTTTAGCCTTTTACAGACTCCAGTGGCATGTCCCAGATCTCGGATAAACAGCTTGCAATTGGCAGAGAGGACTTAACAAGCGTTAGCAAAGGGAACAAAGCATAAATTGTTCATTTTGTGTAGAATATAAATTTCACTGTAGATCAACAGCATTATAAATTGATGCGGTGGGATTCAKACGGTTTAAAAGCAGGAACTTTCTGTCCTCACGCCTTTCCTTTCTCTGGTACAGAAAAATGTTGTCAGAAGCTGTAAGGAGAGCTCCTGTCTTAGATGCGGCACATGCAGGCCGTCAGCACTGCTGCTATTTTGGGGCCAGGGCTGAAACCTGCAAATGCAGCACTCCGTGAGATTTATGTCGGTGGGCGAGGCTCTCTGCGGCGCGAAGCGAGGTCACGCACAGCCGCGCGCAGGGGCTGCCGCTGCCCAGGGTGTTGAGTTGCAGAGAAGTCAGTGCACGTTGTACTCTGGGAAGAAGAGCTGTTCTTTTTTTTCTCTGCCCACGCATGCAACAGTCAGTGGTATCGTGAATCAGTCCTGCTCTTTTAGTGCGAAATGCGGAACGCTCTGCAGGAAYGCCTGGCAGCCTTGGTCAGCGTGTCCGGGAGCTTCTGGAGAAGCAAGCCTGGCGCTGCGGCTGCTGAGGCAGGGCCGTGGGGCAGCTCTGGTTGCCCTCTTAGTACATCTGCATGTTACAGTTGTGAGCCTGGCCAAACTGTCCTAGTGTATCGTTATTTCTTGGCTTTGTGCTGAAGAACAGGTTAAAACCCTTCTGCAGGGGAGCACTACTGTTTTATCTCTCTCTTTTGTGTATCCTCTCCGGTTGTGCCACTAGCTCCGTGTTGGTTTTGGAGCCAGTTCGGTTCGGACTTGCAGTGTAAACTCAGTGCAAGTGTGTTTAAATGTGGCGTGTGGCTGGCTTTTTCACTCGGGCAGGGGTGCTGCTGCCAGGGCTGAGTGAGAGCCAAGCTCAAGCAGCTAGAAAGCCTTAACTCTTGTTGTACCACAGTCTATGTGGTCAAAGCAGCGGTGCCCTGTCCCACACAAGCCTGTTGTTATAGCCTTGTCATAGTGCTAAATTAAACCATGCCTAGCAGAGATTTTACAGGCCTGTCTTTGGGGTTCGTGTGCCAAGGGACAGTCCCATCGGTGTTGTTCCAGATTAGAGAGCAAGTGTTGTGGCATGTATTTCAGATTTTTCTGCATGTCTCTTTTCTGTGCATTGTTTGTGTCTCAAATGATTGAAGAGACTCAAATCTCACTTTTTCCTCCTTGGATGTGTGAGTGTTCGTTAGCGTCACTGAAATCAGCGKAGTCCTGACTGTGTCCTCTGGCTAAGCTCTGTGAAGTCAATCAGGCACTTTACAGTGTATTTTCTTTGTTGTTTTTCTTTTAGAAAGATGAGCCCAAGATTTAATCCTTCCCCCCACCCCTTCTCTTCCTCGCTGTTTATTCTGGAGTAGTTAACTTTGTAGTGTTACTTTGGAAAAGGAAAAAAAAAAAACTGTCTAGTGCCTTTCTTAAGGGAATGCTGCACCTCTAGGCTGGATCTGAGTACCCCTGCGAAAAGGAAGAGGCCCAACTAGACTAGCTGTAAAACTGCCTTTGAGAGTGCGACTGATTTGAACGAGGTGGAGCAAAGCGGCAAGCGAGGTGGGCAATCGTCACTTCAACTATGACACTGTGTTTTGTAGCATTTCAACTGTGGAGGTTTCCTACTTTACCTGTTACTAACAGTGACTTGTCTGGACTGGTGCTGTATTAAGCTTGGTGTGAAGATGGTAGAATTGTAGGACAGGATTGTTTTTGCTTGTAACTGAATCAGTTCTGGTTATACAAATGCTGTTTTTCCCCCACCTGTCACCCCAGGACACAAAGAAAGCAGAAAATACTTGGTACAGAATGAGCCGGGCACAAAACGTGTGGGACCAGTGTGCGTCTCTGCATGACGAGCAGCAGGTAGCTACAGAAGGCAGGCGCCTATCATCTGTCTCGAGCAGGGTTTCTGGCTGACCTCACGTGGCCAACGCGCCCTAGCTGACTGGGAGGCTGCAATGAGACACGTCTGGCTACGAGCGTGGTAAAACTTGTCTGCTGCACTAGCCGTGTCTCTCTGCAAGTGCTGCAGCTGGAGGCTTTCAGTGCCTCTCGTGGGTAGCAGTCCATTTGCTTTCTTATAAACAGGTTTTCTGCAGGCCCCTCGCTGAGCCCTAATTTTGGGGGAGCCACATATGTTTGGGGTACAGCATGTTGCTTCCTGTGCTGGACTGATTACATTACTGTAGCTAATCCTGAGGCAGGGTCATTACTGTAAATGTCCTTTTGAGCAAGAAAAAATGCAACTCCTGGGGCACATTTTGAAAGTGCCACRTGAAAAATTAGAGTTGGGAATAAGGACACCTATTTTTGAAGTCCCTGATAAAAATGTTTTTTGAAATTCCTGGTGGGGGAGGAACAGTTGTTATTTCTCTTGAATGATGAATACCAATTTGTATAATATCAGTGTTAAAAATATTGAGATTTTCACAAAATATTTTAAAAAGTATAATAGTGTCATTAATATAAAAATATAATAGCAGTATTTAATCCTTTCAGATCTGTAAAGAATAAGAAAAAACAGAAGGTAAATATTCTTACAGAGAGTAGCTTAGCTTTACGGTTCACTTTGTTTAAAATCCTCATTTTGTTTGCAAATGCATTGTTAATGTTTAGAGGTAATACTAATGTTATTTATTAATTGTTTCCATTCCTGTATGCTACCCACTAAGAGCTTCTTTCTTTGGGATTCATTCACCTGTGTCAATAAAACAAAACAAAGTTTTATTTTTAAATAAAATTTCCTTTGTTGTAGCATACGGTGTGTATTGTGTTGCTTTTAGGAGCCCTGGAAAAAGCATTTCGCGCTGGAGACTATCTCAGACGTCTTGTTCAGAGCGTCCGGGTACRAGCTTGGCGGTTGGGGAGCAGGAGTGTGCATAGGCGACGCTGGACTTAGTGCACGGCTCAGCCTTTTCCTGCCTTTCATGTGTTCGAAGCACGGAGTTCTTCATCCTTTCTAATTTTTAAATAAAATTTCCTTTGTTGTAGCAAATGGGGCGTAGTGTATTGCTTTTGGGAGCCCTGAAAAAAGCATTTCGCGCTAGAGACTATCTCAGACGTCTTGTTCAGAGCGTCCGGGTACGAGCTTGGCGGTGGGGGAACCGGAGCGCGTGTAGGCGACGCTGGACTTAGGTTTTTCCTGCCTTCCACGTGCTGGAAGCCAYGGAGTTGTTTGTGCTTTAGACATAGTATCGAGTGTAGTTAGTAGCACTAAAAGGAAGCTCTACAGCTGCTGCTTCTCTTTGACAATGTCAGACTTTAAGTATAATGATCAGAGCCCAGACTCCTCTCTCCAGACTCTGATCATAACGTTTGCCATTTCTCWTAGCATCCGTTAGATACTAACAGGTAAGGGAGCCTGTCGCGTTCTCCAAAGTGTAGTCTCATCTATCCATAGATTCTAATAGTGAAGTTTATTAGCAGAATTACATGTTAATGTTTATTATCACCTTTCCTAGCTGTTGGTATAGTTAYGTACTATAATCTTTTACTGTCTAATAACAGAACCTATTAAGCAGAAGTGCCTGTTAGTAACCATAGTAATAGCTACAATAGGTATAATTAGGCATCTGATATTTAACAATAAACTCTAGTAATAGATTCCATTTATTGTAATTGATTACTGGTATTTATCACAACTAGTTACAACAAGTCAGATTCTAATAGCTTGTGATTAAATATGAGCTACTTATAGAACTGTCCAGTACAACTTATGGATAGACTTTATAGTAGCTAGCAATTCAATTTTCTTTTCTACTGGAATCAAATACTAATACTAAATAAATATTTTTTACTATTAATAGTAGTTACTGCTACACCTGATTACAATTTGTAGCAATAATAGCTGTAATTGATAATTCTACTCATAGATTATGTTTTTAGAATAGATTATTGCAATCTATTTGATTGTTATTGGAATCCATTCTAAAAACAGAATTACCCTGAGTAACTCCTAGTCYCCACAGTAACTTTTTACAATTATCTATTATAATCTAATAGATAGAAACTATAAGATAACTGAGTTTCTAGTTATGATACCAATGGCTACAAATAGATCATTCTAATTATAGAATGATGCATTAGTATCCATAGTAGGAAGTAACAGTTACTCTTACTAGGTTCTGATAGATAAGCTATAGGTTGTAATAGATACCTGTTAGCAGTTCTTAGTACCTATAGTTAGCACATTCACATAGCATAGTTCACATAATTCTTTATTTGAATATATTAGTGAGTATCYGTAGGTGTATCTATAGTAGCTGGTAATTTAATTTTCTTCTATAACTCTATATTAATAGATTCCAAGAGATTATCTACAGTAGCTAGCAATACAATTATCTAATAATGCTGTAAATAGATTGTTAATAGAAAATTGCATTAATAGCTATGATAGAATCTAATAGAATCCTAAATTCTATTAAAATTCATTAGTAGAATGAGTTGTTAGTATCTGTAGTAGCTAACAAAATTTTGTTTTATAAACTATGAGAATCTTAGAATTACCTATTAGTATCTATATTAGTATTAGTGCAATTATTCATTAGAAGCTATTACTGTTAGCATATAATAATGAACTATCTTTTTGTATTTAATGTCTATAGCAGCTAGTAATAAAAGTACCTGTTTGTTAGTATCCATTAATAGATACTGGAAGATAATTGTTGCTAGCTTCTGTACATGTAACTCTTATCATCTATTACACTATTTTAATGGGATTATGTKTTAATAGTTTAGTAGTCCAGCTAGTATCAGTACTACCTGGCATTTTCCATTAAAGACTATTAATATCCGTATGAGTTGGTAGTACAGATCTTGCAAAGTATTGAAATCTAATAACAAATCTAATATTAGTATCTATACTAGATATTAAAAGACTCTAWTAGATTATACATGATTGTCATTACCCTAGAGCTTCTAATAGGTCATTGTTTCAAGAGAATTATCCATTAATATCAATTAGTGTCTATATTAACTATTAATTCAATTATTTTATTGTCAAATACTAGAATCATTTATTAGTAGTTATCACCATCTATAGTGGCTAGTAATACAGTTACCTCTTGGACTGTAACAAGTTTAAATAATAGATTATTATTAGTGACTTTAAAACTAATAGTTAACTATTATAGATTCTAATTATCATTGTWATATTAGACTCAGATAGTAACAGATTGTATGTTAGAAGAATTACCTGATGGTAGTTATTTGCATCTGTATTAGCAATTAATACAACTACCTCTTTGAATTTGTTTGAATCATTTATTACTATGTATAGTTTGTACTAATACTGTCATCTATTAGAAACCTAACAAACCAAAGTATCTACTTCTATCTGTCAGTTCCTGTTATTAGCTATTACTCCCTATTAGTATCTGAAGAGAATTGTCCATCATCTGTTAACAGAATTATCTATTCTTGCTGACCGAAGTAATTTTCCTTCCCTAACTGGTGTTGAAAGTGAGGTTAAGCCAACACYGTTGAGCTGGTAGGGTGGATTTCATCCGCGTCTTCCGAGCGCCCGGTGCCTGGAAGAGGGCAGGGGAAGGGGGTTAAGCCAACACTCATCCGCCGAGTTCAGTGCACACGGTACCAACTTACACTACTGCAGAAAGGAACAGGCCGTTTCCCACGCCAGGGTCTTGCTGCGGGGACAGCAAGCCTGAAGGTGGGAGGCTGCGCCGTGCCACCGTCCTTGACGACCTGCTCCTGGGAAAGGGCAACGTTGCTGTTGCCGTCTGAACTGCGTTGCTGTTAATGCAAACAAATTCAAAACCARGCTTTGAGCTTTTGACTTTATTTTCACATATATATATATATATAATATATATAAAAAAACCCTTGCAAATATCAGACGAAAACTTATTGAAATTTACACACAAACCAACAAAAATATATATAAACCAAAGCTTTTGCTTCAACAACACTTCTAGCTCATGAGTATAGCCCACCCCTCGCCAGCAGGCTGGCTGCTCCCTGCAGCTCCTTGTTAACAGCAGGAGCTGGGCACGGCAGGGACGTTTCTCTGCGTGCCCAGGGTTACCCCAGGGCCCCGTGCTGGAGGGCTGGAGGGGGGAAGACGGCGCGCCGACAGAGTAGCAGTACGTGACTGGGAGGAAATGAGGGGGCTTTGGGGGGGGGGGCTGATATCTCTAGGAGGAAAAGCCGCGTTTGGAGGGCGGGGAGCGGGACAGAGCCACGGCAGCGCACGGAAGGGCAGGCTGTCCAGCACCCGACCTGCTCGGCCACCGGCACGGCTACGGGACCAGAGGTGCCGCTGAAGCGCAAAAACACACCAGGTTGACTGGGGGCTGATATTCTTCAGCACAAGAAAACCTGAGACATCACTGACTAGTCCTGGCCTAACATTCCTCAGCTTGAATTTTGGGGGCCCCAGGGCCCACTGCTCCCAGCAGCTGTACAGCCCCCCTCGAAGTGACCCAGTTCCTGAGGGTGCGGGAAGGGGACGCCCTCCCCTTCGCGAAGCAAGGCTACGGCACAAACGAGACCCCCACAGCCCCCCAAACGCAGGGCTGGTGACGTGCGCGGGCGCTCCAGCACCCCGTCCTCCTCCTGCSCACTACTCGCTTCCAGCGGGATCCCAGCTACCGTTCGCGGAGCTCCCTACCCGTGCAGCGCCGCCGGGACGTGCCGGGCCAGAGCAGCCCAAAGGAAAAGCAGAGAACTAACGGGGCTCCGCCGCCCTCCGGGCAGCCTGGCAAACCCGGCTCTAACTTGCACCACTAACATGCTTCAACTTACCTGCACGCAGCTACGGCTAAGGTGATTGGGCTGCCCCAAGGAGAGCTCTGAGTAAAAGCAAGACTTAGCCAGCTTTTCTGAGCAAGCTTGGGGCAAAAATGCATCAAACCCTTCCCACGCTTGTACAGAACAGATTTCCTGCCGAAGGCTCAAATCCTTCCGCCAGGTAGCTTAACGGGCTCTTTCCAACACCGCCTGTGACTTCTGAGTAGCAGGAAGCGAGTCCAAGTTTGCTGCTAAGCCGACAGCCTGGGAGCCCCCAGGCGAGGTAACGCRCGGTCGGGCGGGGAGGTGCTGCTCCACGCGCCGCGGGCTCAGCACCGCGCCGCGGGAACCGTCCCTGGCCGCGCGCCCCAGGCGCCGGCGCAGGGGTGGGACGAGGCAGTCCAAGAGCAGGAAAGGCTTGAAGGACGAAAGCACTTAGTAGATTCTTCTCTCTAGTTTCTCAGATCGATGTATTTCTCGCTCTTCAGTCCACCACCAAGAAAGAGAGGGGGAGAGAGAGGAGAAAGAGCAGTTTAAAGCGAGGAGGAGACAGAGCCTCTGCGCGGCAGGCAGCAATGCTGCGGGAGAAAGCCGCCGGCCCCGGGCACCGCTCGCCAGCTGAGCGCCAGCCCCGGGGCGGGGGCGGCGGGGGGGGACCCTCGCCGGACAGCAGGGGCTCGGCTGACTCCCGGCTCAGAGCAAGCAAAACCGCAGCCGGCTCGGCGGGACGCGCCGGCGYGGAAAGCCTCGCGCTGATGGCGGGTGATGAAGGCCCATGCGGGGTTGGGAGTGCTGGGACAGGAGCTCGCCGAGGGGGGACCAGCTTTACCTCGACGCGGCCCCTCCGGGCTCCTCGGCTGCGCTCCGAGCCCGCGGAGCGGCCCCGGCCCTGCGGAAGGGCAGCGCCCGTCGGTCCGTCCTACCTGGTCAGCGGCAGGCCTCTTCTCGCCGTTGGCGCCCTGCAGGAGCCCCGCCTCTTCGGAAAGTTTATCTGACTTAACTTCAACTACAATCTTGTCTTTACGCGCCTCTGGCTTTGTGCTAGGGGAGGGAGGTGACAGTTTTGAGACACGCTCGAGGTACCAGAGAGGGCAGAGGGCCAGCTGAGCGAGGCCGAGCCCTGCAGCTCCGTCTCGGGGATGCTCCGGAGCAGAGGGAGGCCAGAGGGGACGGGACTCCGGCCTGGGGGCAATCTGGGGCCGCCCAGCCCTCGGCTGCTCTATCGCTCTGCTGCTCTCCTCGTCGCCTCCCTGCGCGGAAGAGGGGAGCGGCGCGGACCCCCAGGCTGCGGGAAGCTCCGAGTGCCACCGAGACCCCCGCACGGTGCCCCCCAGGCGCGGCCCTGCTGCCTCCCGCCCCGGCGGGGAGCGGCGGATGCGATGAGATGGGAAGCGTGAGCGATGCCGAGCGCCTCCGGCCCCGAGAGCGGGCTAGCAGGGCGGGATGCAGTGCTTACATGTCCTGTTTGCCAGCGCGGCCACACGGGATCTTGCCTTTCTTGTGCAAGAAGTAGATGACAGACCCCAGCACCGCCACCACGAGGATGCAGACGATGATGGCCACGATGATCACGCCTTTGCTCTCCGGCGTCTTGTGATCTGGGCAAGGGAGGAGAGGAGGAGGTTAAACGTGTCCCACCCAACTTCTCGTTACTGCCCCTCCAGGGGAGGGGGCGGGTGCATCCCCCCTCCCCACGGGCTCCGCTCCACGTGCTGCCCCAGCTCCCCACGGGGCGCAGGTCGTGGGCCGAAGCGCTCCGCTCGCGCCGTTTCTGCACAGCCATGCTTTGCCCCCTGCTCCTCTCCGCCACCCCCCGCASGCTCTAGGGGCACGGCTCACAGGGATTTCCGGCAAGACAGCAGGCCACCCCTTCGCTGCCCGGCCCAGACGGCCTGGGCTGCAGGAAGCCGCGTGCGCTGGCCCTGCTGAGCTACAGGCCGAGCAGGCAGCTCGTACACTGCTGTGTAAACGAGCCGAGATGGAGCCTCCGTTTCCCACTCCGCTCAGCGGGGAGAGAGGAGAAACGACACGTGCAGCCCAAGAGCCAGCGGACAAGGCTCCTTCCTTCCCGCAGCAAGGCTCAAGTGTGACTCCTGCTGATGGCACACTTCCATCAGAGCCCGGGCTGAAGGACGCATGCACCCGGCACAGTGCAGGGTCTGACCTTTTCTGACGGTCTCCACTGGTATGGCAGGGTGGGAGGGAGAGAGACAGAGCTCAGCCATGCCACGCCACGTGCGTGGTGGCTCCCAGCAGCGTGGCACACGCCAGCGCCTGTGCGAGGGGTGCTAATCCTTCTCCAGGCTCCCACGGGCGGGCAGAGGACAGTGCCCAACACTCACCGAGCAGCTGGATGTGCTTCTCACTGGTGCCCAGTGCATTGGTGACCCTGCACATGGCTCCTGCTCGCAGCAGGTCATGGTCCACACGCACTGTCAGGTTGCTGGCGATGTGCTGGTTCTCCACGTACTCATGAGCCTGCAGYGGAGAAGCGGCAGGGAAGGGTTCAGCGCTGGGGGCAATGCACAACCCCTTCGAGAGGCCGTGGCCCGTCCCCAGCTCTCACCGTCCCATTGATATTCCACTGCACGGAGGGCCGGGGGAAAGCGATGGCCTTGCAGGTCAGGTTCACCACCTCGTCCTGCCGCACGTAGAGCGGCGAGCTGATGGACACGATCCGCGGCTTCCCTGCGGGCAGGGCAGGTCAGCGCTGATGGCTCCCGGGGGCAACAGGACTCACCCGGGGGGGTGCACACCCGTGCACACACCAGCTCTTACCCTGGACAGCCACAGCCACCTGCTTGCTCTTCTCCAGCCCCGGCACGCTGTGCGCGGTCACCTTGCAGCTGAAGTTGCTGGAGGTTTCGAAGGTGAGATTGCTCAGGAGAAGCTGTTTCCCTTCTGCAACCTTCCTGCCCTGTGAGGGAGGGAGGACCCACGGCGGTCAGCCCCAGGTACGGCCCCTCAGGGCCCAGCTCCTGGRGCTCTGCAGGCATCCCAGAGACCTCCAGCCCTGCCTCCACGCACAGCAAGGGAGCTTGCGAGCACAAGCTCTTCCTGAAGTGCTGGCCCAGACGTGAAGCGGAGGTTTACACAGGGCAGAAATGGACACTGCAAGTGCAAGCAAAGTGCGCACACAAACTCTCAACCTCTCAGGAAACAGGGCGAGCAACCTCCGAGCTCCAGGCAGCTTGCTGGTGAAACCAAGGCTCGCCAAGCTGAGCCCAACAGTGCCTAAGTGCCTGCTCACCTTCGCATCCCTCCACTGGAAGTCCARGTCCACGGGGCTGTCAGCATTGCAGCTCAGCTTCACGCTGTCTCCTTCCCTAAGGGGTGAGGATGGATCCATCTTGACACTGACCCCTTCRATATCTAGGGGAGGAATGGAGGGAGATCAGCGCAGAGCAAGCAGGAGGGCTGCGAGACCCATCCTGCGATGKGCAGGGTCCCATTCGCCCCGACTTACAGTTCACAACAAGCTCTACATCTTTCTCCAGCTGTCTCAGATCATCCAGGTCAAGGGTCTGGCACCTGTACAGACCGCTGCTGCTCTTCTTCACATCCTGCAGGTTCAGCACCCCAGTGCTGGTGTCTGCTAGCGATGTCACGTCCTGCCAGCTGTCCTCCAGCTGCAAGCACGGGGGAGAAAGCACGGCTGTGATCCACACACAGGCACCCCCCCTCCCAGGCCCTGGGTCCTGCTCCCTGGGTGAGGGRCAAGGGACAGCCAGGACTCGAGACGTCTGCAAAGAGAAGAGGGTCGCGCTTCCCCTCCCGCCTCACCCCTCTCTTGTAGAAGCTGAAGACGGGCGCCGGGTTCCCGTCAGCCTCGCAGACCAGCCTCACGTCGTCCCCCTCCTTCACCAGCGCCGGGGACGGCAAGACCCGCAGCGTCACGTGCTGCGCGGGGTCTGCGGGAGGAGGGAGCGGGGAGGGTCGGCGCCGCGGGGCCGCCGCGCGCCGCCGCGGCCCGGACGCGGCCCCCGAGCCGCCGACTCACAGAAGACGGTGACTTTGACGCGCTGCGACTCCACGGCGTGCCTCTGCCCCCGGAGCCAGTAGTGCACCGTGCAGTGGTAGAGGGAGTCGCGGTCCTCGCGGGTGACGTAGGCGAAGAGGCTGCTGCTCACCGTGTACAGCCAGCTGGACTCGCGGGTCACTATCTCCGGGATTTTAACCTCTGCGGGGGAGACGGCGGCTGTCCCCAGGCCACGGGGGGCGAGGAGGGGGTCCCGYGGCTCCAGCCAGACTCCAGCTAGCAGAAGCACCCCGGACCCTCCCTCGGGGGGCAGACACGATACCCCCCGTCCCCAACTCACTGTTCTCCTCGGCCTGCAGCTGCTCCCCGTTCTTGTGCCAGGTGATGTTGGGGGGCGGGAAGCTGTTCCTGCTCACGCACGAGGCGACCTGCGGCAGCRGGGAGAGGCTTGGGCACGGGGCGGGTCCCGGACCCCCCGGCGCGGGGGGCGCTGGCGGCCGCGAGCCCCGCGCTCACCTGCGGGATGTCTCTGCTCTGCACGGAGATGCCGCCTCTGCTGGCCACGATCTCGGGGGCCTCGGGGATTTCTGCAAAGAGCAGCCGCCCCGCGAGCGTTAGGGGGGCCAGGCCGGGCCCCGCGGGAAGCGCCGCCGCCGCCGCCGCCCCGGCACTCACTGTAGACGCGGAGCTCGGTGCGGTTCTCGCCGGTGCCGTGGCCGCCGGCCCCGACCTGGCACACGAGGGTCCTGGCGTCCTGCACGGCCACGCGGGCGACGGAGAGGGCGTTGTCGTCGCCCACCGACAGCCGCCCCTTGTAGTCGGCGCTCTCCTCCAGCAGCTCGCCGCCCRCCACGGAGCACAGCTTCACCCGGCTGTGGCGGTCGATCTGCGAGGCGAGCGCCCGAGGCCGGGCTGAGTGGGCGCCCCGGCCGCGAGCCCCCGGCCCCGCGCCCGCCGCTCCCCGCCCCGGCGGCCACTCACATAGAACCAGTTGATGTAGGCGTAGGATCCGTTTCCGGGGATGGAGAAGTTGCACTCGATCCTGGCTGTGTCCCCGTACGCCACTTCGACCACCGCCGGCATGGAGACCTCCAGCTTGCCGGCCGCTGCTGCGGGGCAGAGGCCGTCAGAGGCCGTGGGGAAGGGGCCGCGTCCCCGCGGGCGAGCGGGCGCCCTTGGAGCAGCCTCTCTGCCAGCTGGGCTTAATCCAAGCCCAGAGCGGTGCTAGTGCCTGCTCAGCCCTCCGTCCRAGCCACGGGACCTCGCCGGCCCCGAGGGCCAGGCGCCCCGCGAGGAGGTGCCCGAGGAGCTCGGCAGGGCTCGGGGAAGGCACCAGGCGCTGGAGGCTCCTGCCAGCGGCACGAAGGCTGCACCGCACCTTCCCGCGGCCCCGGGGCCTGACGTCAGCCCGCGTGGCCCCGCGGCGGCCCGCGAGCTCAGGCACGAAAGAGGCGCCGCGTTCCCGGCCGGCAAGACGGGACACGCGGGGCGGCGGCGAGGAGGGGCGGCCCCGGCCAGCTGCGCCCTTCCCTCCTGCGAGGCCGGGGGGGAAGGGGGGGGTGCGTCAGAGGGGCACGGCGCCGTCACCGCTGCATCCAGCCGGGACGCATCCTCCCCGTCCCCTTGCTTCGAGGTTCCCACCACCTGGGAACTGAGAGCTGCCGAGTCCTGGCTTCGCCCGCGCCCCACGCAAGGTCACCCCCTCGCCGCATCCCTGCTCCCCGCCGCGGGGCGCGGGCACGCGGCGCCCGCTCGCCCCGGTGCCCGCATCCGCCCGCGCTGCCCCTCCGCCCGCTCTCCCGCAGCAGTAATGCAGCGCCTGGCCACGCTCCAGAGCGGCAGAGGAACGTAATGGCTATCGATCCGGGACGGGGAACAAGCAGCTTCCCGGCGGGCTGGGGGGGACGGGGGCAGCGGCTCGGCCGTGCCGAGGTGGAGCAGGTGCTGGGAACGCCCTCGCCTCCGTGCTGGAGCGGCCCGGGGCCCGCGGTGGCGAAGCGGGGCGGGGGGCTGCGGGTGGCCCTGCAGCGGGGGGCAGCAGCCTGTCCCCYGGCAGCGGAGCTCAGCAGCCGCTGCCCAGCCCAGGTGTGGGAGCTGGGGACAAGTGGGCTGGAGGAAACCAGCTGTGTCAACAGCTCCCCTGATAGCGCCGCTCCGTGACAGCCCCGCGCTTCCCACGGGAGGCACGGCACGGCCTCAAAGGGCAGCGCTGCGCCCACGAAACACCCCTCGCCCGCGGTGGGTATGTGGTGGCAGACCCCAAAACACGACCTGCAGAGGCCCCCAGCCCCATCGTCGGGGCGGCCCCCTGGCCAGCTCTCAGCCCTCATCTGCCTCCCAGGCACAGCACGCTTAGCGCCAAACAAAGAGGGACAAGCACAGCGCTGCACAGGAAAGGAGGTGCTGGAAAAACAGGTGAAAGCACAAGAGATAAGCACCCGTCGGGGTCGGGCATGCACCAAGTGCATGCAAAGAAAAAAAAAAAGACAGCTCTGCAGTGGAGGCACCTCTCCGCCCGCACGACCTGCACCGGCCGCCTGGCCCAGCCAGGCGCCCCTCGGCCCAGGTACGGGCTGTGCCCCAGGCTGCTCTCCCTGTACCCTGCCCTGAGCCCCGACACCTCAGCACCGCAAGGAGCCAGGCCGGGCCGTGCCCCTCGCGAGGCTTTTAGCCCTTCAGCACGGGACCTCGAGAGACGAGAGCTGCTGGCTGGCACAACGGACCCGCTCGACACGAGAGCCCTCGTCCCGGCGGCGACGCAGCCGCGAGCGTGAGCTCAGAGCCAGGGAATGGCAGGCATCCGGGGCTGGCAGGAGGCACGAGTCCCCGCTGCCCCTCCAGTGCCCTTGCGGAGGTGGACAAGTACGCTGGAGGCCCCACCCTGCCCGGCACAGGGGTGGCTGCCCGCTCCCTCAGGGCAGGCCGGGTACAAGGGTGAAGGGCTCGGCCAGGCTCCGGTCCTCCCAGGGTGGGCAGGAGGCTGGAAGGAGCCCCGCAAGCGACGCTGCCAGCTGGGGCCACATGGTCCCCCCACAGCCCTGGAGTCGGGGCTGCCCCACGATCCCGTGGCCCCTGCTCCGGGCTCCCGGGCAGCTCRGAGACGTGCCGGGCGCAGCGCCCCAGGACAGCGGGCTCTGGGGGCGAGGTGACCCCCTTCGCGCCCGGCAGGGCTGCGGGGAGCCGGGGCAGGGCCAGAGCCCTGGCAGCTGCGTAGGGAGCGGTGCTGAGCTCCAGCCTGCGCCATGCACCCCAGGCACCTGGCACAGCTCCAGCGGGAGACCTAGAGATCTGGAGAGAACGTCTGCAGCAAGCAAGCAGGGAAGGGAGGAGAGCCCCTGCGCCTTTCCATCTGGCTCAGGGACAGCCGGCCAGCAGCCAGAGCTTCACGAGAACAAAGATTTGCTTTTAGAGCCGGGGAAGGGGGTGGGGAGCGGCAC
>NW_028186623.1:4556832-4566625 GCF_003343005.1 Rhea americana | reverse complement strand
CGCGGACGAGCCCGCGGAGGGGCCCCGCGCGGGTCGGGAGCCGCGGGCGGGATGCTCGAGGCTCCCGCGGGCTGCTGCTCCCGGCACCCGCCCGCCGCCCGCGTCGGCACCGCTCCGYGAGCCGGGGCGCCCCAGCTCCTGGCTCCCGGAGCAGGATCACCCGCGCCGCCCCCTCCTCTCGGAGAGCGGGGCAGAGCCCCAGCCCGCGGCCCCACATCCAGCGCCCGCGACCCCCAGCCACCCTCGTCCCAGCCCAGTCCTTGCTTTGGCGGCAAGGCAGGGGCAGAGCCAAAGCAACCCCGGCCACCCCCGGCGCCGCGGGGGCAGCGCCCTGCGCCCCCCAAAGCGGAGCCCAGCACCCAGCCAGGGCCCGGCCAGCCGCTCCCGGGGCGGGCGCGGCTCGCAGCCCCCCCCGCCAGGTGAGCACGGCCGCGGCGAGCGCAACCAGCCGCGGACCCCAGCGGAGAGGGGCTGCGCGGGCCCGGGCAGCGCTCGGCCGGGCTCAGCCCCCGCGAGCTCCGGGGAAGCATCGAGCCTCTGGCCGCAGCCGGGCCAACCTGTGCCCGCCGCGCTCGGCCTCGGGGCGAGGAGGGGGGTCCCAGCGGGCTGGGGGGGCTGCCCTGGGCTCAGCCACCGGGCTCTGCCCCCAAACCCGGCCGGAGCGCGGCCGCGGAGGGAGGCGGCGCCGGGAAGGTGCGGAGCGGCCAGCGCACCGGCTCCGCAGGAAGGACTCCCCCCGCCCCAAACTAGGGCGAAAATAGTCTGGAAAAGAGGTTTWAAAAAAAAGAAAGAGTGTAAAAAGCCAAAAGAAACAGGCTGCTCGAGGGGTGGAAGAAAATCCTMGGAAGGAGAGGGGCGGCTGCTTCCCGGCGGCGGGAGCGGCTCCCCGCTGCCGCGCCGAGCAGCGCCGCGGGCTAGCGCTAGCCCCCGGGGCGAGCAAGCCGTGCCGTGCCGTGCCGTGCCGCGCCGGGCAGGCTGGCGGCCCCCGCGGCCGGCGCCGGGGGGCGGACAGAGCAGAGGAGAAGGGGCCCCCGCGCCCCCAGCCCCACTCACCGCAGCAGAGCAGGAGGCAGCAGCAGCCCCAGCGCAGGGCGAGCGCCGCCGCCCGCCGCCCCCCAGCCATCCTCGCCGCCCGCGACTGAGCGGGACCGCGGGCTGACGTCAGGCAGCGGCGGAGGAGGAGGAGGAGGAGGAAGGCGTCGGAGCCACTCCCAGCCTGCCCACCGCCCGCGGCCGCTTATCACCCCTCAGCCACAGCTGCAGCCGCCCCGGCGCCGCTCGGCCGCGCCTGCAGCGCCGAGCACAGCCCGGCCCCCGGCGCAGGCGGGGTCGCCGCCGCCCCCGCCCCGGGACCTGCCCGGCACCCCCGGCCGGGCCCCGTGCCGGGGCCCCCCCCCCCCGTCGCTGCCTGCCTGCGCAGCGCCGAGCACGGCCCGAGCCCCCCCGCAGGCAGGTGGCAGGGTCCCCTGCGAGGGTCGCTCTCCCCCCGCCTCTCAGCGCAGCGCCAGCAGCCCATCCCGGTGGGACCCCTTCGCCCCACTCCCCGCTGCGGGCCGCGCACCCCTTCGCCCTGCTCCCTGCTCCGGGCCGCGCGTGGCACACGGAGATCGTTAGTGCATCTCTCGGGCTGGTGCAAGATTTCAGCTGGCGTCTCGGGCGCTCCCAGACAGCAAATGCTCCCCCAGSGGCACATCACGGGCCATTTTTGATCGTTTCTAACTCTATTATTGGGGAGTTTCATTTCAGCTTTGCTYGGAGACTTGCAGTTTGCCAGGTCCAGCCAGTCTGGGGCTGTGAAGGTTAATTGCAGCAGCCTGCAAGGCGCTGGAGGTAGGAATTACCAGCAGCCCTGGGGGAGAGGGCAGAGACCTGGGCTCGGTTTCCACA
This sequence comes from Rhea americana, assembly GCF_003343005.1. Lineage (NCBI taxonomy): Eukaryota > Metazoa > Chordata > Aves > Rheiformes > Rheidae > Rhea > Rhea americana. Next base: position 4,564,738 of record NW_028186623.1, on the reverse strand, counting down.
GSGGGCTGGGAATGCCAGAAAAGGCGACAGCTCCTTGGAGCCCCGTTCCTAGGGGCCGGTTGCTCAGACAAGCCCGCGGCCCGGCCGCAGCGCTCAGCCCCTTGCCGGCCCCGCTCCGCGGCGTGCAGCGAGCYGTAGCGCCGAGCCCCCGCGCAGCTGCTGAGCTGTGGAAAAGCTGCTAGCTGCGCTGGCCGGGCGGGGGGCCGGGGGAAGGACGTCGGGCTGGGGGCGGAGGGGCTCTCGGGCCTGCACAAGGCTGCTRTTATCCGGTGGTAATTGCCCAGAGCAAACACAGCCGGGCCTCCCCGCTCCGGGGCAGGCGCCGCGCTCCCGTCAAGGTGCGCCTGCCCCTGTCCCTGCGCGCCGGGGGCCTGGCCGGGGGGAGCGCAGCAAAAGCAAACCAGGTGCTGCACGGCCGTTAGCAAACCCCCCGCCAGCGGTGCAGGACGCCTGGGTCCTGCCCCCCTGCTGCCCCCAGCTCGCTGCTGCCTGGCTCCCAGCCCCGGCCCCCCCCCCCGAGGTCACCCAGAGCCGCCGGAGCTGGCTTGCCCCATGCTGGGGGTGAGGCGTTGGGGTTTTCCTGTCCTTCCACATCGTTTGCTGTCTCCCACCCTCTTCTCACTGACACAGGATTTCTGCCGCTCGCTCACCCGCGCTCACCCGACCCGAGGACAGGCCCCGGCTAACCCAGCCTCCCCGGGGAGCAGCTGGAGCGCTCTCTCCTCCGGCTCTCAGGCTGGGGGCTCTGAGCCTTTGCTTATCCTCCTCCCTGCTCTGTTTGCTTTTCCTGCAGCACAAAYCATGCTCCCGGCCCGGGGCGGCGCGGGCTGCGTCCCTCTGCGGCCGTCCGGCGGTCCGGGCAGCAGAGGATGTGGGGCTGCTGAGGGCCCCCCCGGCCTGCGGGAGCCCGCCGCAGGGAGGAGAGCTCGCTGCGGGCCGGGCGGGGGGTCCKGCGCCTGCTCCTGGGTCCTGTCCTGGCTGCGTGGCTGGGCACGCCCTGCGCYCCTGCCCCGTGCCTCGGTTTCCCGTACTGGAGAGCAGATGATGCTGATCCGCGCCGTGACGGAGCAGAGGGAAGGTTAAGCGATCAGTTGGCACTGCAGGAGAGGGCTCAGCAGGACGGCCCTTGGCTGCGAGCCCAGGAGCAGAGCTGGAAACCCCAGGTATGCTCAAGCGCCTCGCTGCACCGCCAGCCCCTCCTGCCCCAGCCCGCCCGTGCGGCCCGAGCCGCTCCCGGCCCTGCTCCCTCGCCGGGGCCAGCAGGAGCCCTTCCCCTGYCCTCCTTCTCCTGGCTGCATCCCTGGCCCACCCCCTGGCCCTGTCCCCCCCCCACCACCACCACTTTCCTGACCAAATGGACTTGATGATTCATCGGAAATGATTAAATTTTTTTCCTCACAAGATTACTTGCTTAAAATGGCAATGCTGGGCAGCGATAAGATTCCTGGCCTCCGCGTGGCTGCGAGGAGGGGAGGTCGCTGCCGCCGCGCAGAGGGGCACGTGCAAGGGAGCTCGGCCCTCGCCTGCAGGCTGCTCCCGAGCGGCTCGCAGCCCCGCGCCGGCTGCGGCCAGCAGCGCGTCTGCCGCCGCAGCCCGTGGAGCAGGCGTCCGCCCGACGGAGAGGGTGCCGAGGTGCCGGGGAGCCCGGGCACGCGCTCCCCTCGGCAGCCCCCGCGCCGCGGGGCGGCTGGCAGGCGCCGTGCAGGCAGCGAGGGTCTCAGCGTGGTGCAGCCCCTGGGAGAGGGGGTTGCTCCGGGCTGCTCCCCAAGGGCTCGGGAAGGCTGGTCCACCGCGGCCGGCCCCACCACGCCGTGGGGCTGCTGCAGCCCTCCGACGACCCCGGGAGCACTGAGCAAACCTGGTCCGCAAAGAAGCGACGCCGCAGACGTGTGAGTCTGCGTAAGCATCCAGGTAGTGTGGAGCCTTGCACCCGGTTATCTGCTGAACATCCCTGCTGTTACCTGCTGAACACCCCTGCTGTTATCTGTKGAACATCCTTGCTGGAATCTGCTGACCGTGCATATTTGTTGACCACCCTGTTGACCATCCTGTTATCGGCCAAGGCCGCCGGCTCTGTTGTGTAACCCCGGTCTGGCGCTGATCGGCTGGATAACGAACTAAGCCTGGGGAGGATAAAAGCCACATACCTCTGGCGTGGACTCGGGCTCGCCGTCAGCTGGCCTGCGGACCCCGCAGGCCACCCATCAGCGAGGGTGATGCCCTCCACCCTGATGCCGCCTGCCAGGGAGAGCCTGAGTCATCTTGGCACAGCTCGTGCGTGGTGAGAGCAATCCGGGGAAAACTGTACCGGAGGGGTGGCCCACAAGGGCAAGGAAAGGGCGAGAGCCGTCATTGTACGGTGCATCCGCGGCTGGACCACGGCRCTCTGATACATGTGTTTTATTTTTAGGTCTTTCCTATGCCTTTTTAGCTTTGTTACATTTGTTATGCTTGTAGGCTGCCTGGTGTTAATTGCTTAGGGTTGTCCAGCGACCGTCATACGTGCAGAACCACTTAGCTTCAATAAACTCTTAAGCTTGACAAATGACAATCTCTCGAGTTCAGTGCTGCTAACGGCAGACCACGAAAAATCCCGGACGCCCCTCAAGTGCCCCCCACCGCAGCCGGGCTGGGGCCGGGCCAGGGCTGCGGAGCTCCGCGGCGCTGCCGGGGGCTGCGGCTTCTGCGCAGCTTCGGCACGGCGAGGCGGAGGGATGCAGGACCAGAGGCGACGCCAGGGCGCAGAGCCTGCTGTCTAGGGAAGAGGGAGAGAGATGCTCTGTTTTTCACCTTTTAACCCCCCAAATCCCACCTCTCCAGGGAAAACGGCCCAGGAGTTCCCAGTTTCCCGCGAGAAAGCATCCACCAAAGAAAACAAGCGAGTGGAAGAACCCAGATGACACGCTGCCTGGGGACGGCTGGGGCATTTTGGTCTGGCGCTAACCTTTACTCTGGGTTAAAAATAAAGTAAAATGTTGCTAATAAAACTTCTGCAGAAAATTCCCAGCAGTCAGAAAGAGCAGCGCTGCTCCCGGGAGAAAACAGCCTGGCAAACGGCTGCAGCGGGGAGCGTGCCACCCTCAAACAGGCTCCTGCTGTTTCTGAAATAGCCGGGCCTCGAGCTTGTTGGGCTTCTGCTTTTTGCAGCGTTTGAACTTTAAAGCAAATCTTTTTCTTTTCTTTTCTCTTTTTTCCCACCAGACTGAAGGTTCTGAGGAAATCGGGCAGGATTTCAAAGCAAGACCTGCAGGCCCCCACAGCTGGCATGAAATCGCCCTGCCTCGCTGTGGGCGGCAGCCGGCGGGCGCACGGCCGCTCCGCGGAGCGCAGCGGCGCTGGGCGCCCGGGTCCTTCCTGCCCATCACCGTGCCTCCCGCCTGCCTGTGCAGCCGCATGCTGAGCGGATTTGGCTGAGGCCATGCCCCCATCCGAGCGCCAGGCGAGGCAATGCGGTGTGGATTCGGCTCCGGTCTTGCAGTTGCCCACCCGCAGCCGGGGTGGGGGGCCGGGGCCCCCAAATCCCTCCCGTTAGGGGCTGGGAGTGGAGCCCCGGCGCGTACGTGACCGGCCTGCTCTGGCTGTACGAGTGTGCGAGCGAGTGTGCAGCACGTGGCTGTTTGAACGCTGCGGTGGGGCTACGCCTGCTCGGAGCCGTGGGGAACTCGGAGCCCCTGCTTCCCGCCGGCCCCCAGGTCCCCCACAAGAGCATTTTGGCCTGCTTTAGGGCTCCCCCGGGCACCGCGGGGAGCTGCCTGCACGGCCAGACCCCTGGCTTCGCCCCCGGTGGGGGGAAGCACGAGGGACAGCGTAGCGGACGGCGGGGCACCGGCGTGTCTCGCGCCCCGGCCAGCGCCCCAGCTCAGGAAAACACCTTCTTCCACCCTGCCTTCCTCGGCTGGGCTCCCGGCGGCTCCCTCTCCTCCGCCGCCGTCGGCGCAGCCTGTATTTGGGGATTATTAACCATGGCTACGGGGGCCTTTGTTCGGGAGCGGAGCCGCGGGCGAGGGGCTGGGCAGGCRGAGGAAGGAAGGACGTGAGCGGAAGGGGGGAGGAAGGTGACATCTGGATTTCTGCGCGCGAGGAGCGCGGTCTCCCGGGCCGGCTGGGGGGGAGAGGGGGGGCTCAGCCCATGCAGACCGGTGGCAAAGCCCCGAGCGGGGGCCAAGCCGGCGACAGGGAGCCCGTGCGTTWCCCGGCCCTGCGCCGTGCAATTGCCGCCCGGGGCATCCGCCCTGCAGGTGGGTGCAGCGGCAGGAAAAGGAGTCCGGGGTCTCCAGATTCCCTTCAAGCAAGGGCTCGTGCGGTGCCAGCGGCACGGTTTGGGCCAGGCTTTGCTGAGGGCAGCGTAAGGACGCAGGGGGAGGCTGCGGGGGGAGGCCGGGCCGCCGTCCCCAGCCCTCGCTACGCGCCGGACGGATGGACAAGGACAGCTGTAGGAACGCTCCCGGGCGAAACCTTAGCCGGCGGACGGCCACCACCGCGGCACGGGGGAAGGAGCCCCCAGCCCCGGACTGGCCCTGTCCCACCGCCTCCCCACGGCTCCGAGCGGGCGTAGCCCCGCCGCTGCGTGCGAACAGCCACGTACTGCACACTCGCTCGCACACTCGTACAGCCAGAGCAGGCCGGTCACGTAGGCGCCGGGGCTCCGCTCCCAGCCCCAATGCCCCGCGCTGCCGGCGCGAGAGGCAGGCCGTGGGGCTGGCGGTGGGGCTGCAGCAGGGAGCAGCTGGGGAAGCCGGGAGCCCGGGGACGGCTATTTATAACCCGGCCTTTTCCTTCGGAAGGCTTCTGAGTTCACGTCCCCCCTCGCGGCGGCCGGAAAAAGGCCCCATTGTCCCGGCACCAGATGGGCCGGGGCCGGGCGCTCGCCGGCACAGCGGGGCGGATCGCGCGCCCGCTCCGGCGGCGGGGGGGCCCGCGGGGCGCAGCCGCCTCCCGCTGCCCGCGGGGCTCCCGCCGCGCTCGCTCGCTGCCCGCCGCTAATCCCCCGGCGCGCGGCGGGACGGCACGAGCGGGCTCTGCCCTCCTCCGCCTCGCGGCCGTTCCCGCTCCTCATCCTCGCCCGCGGCACCTTCCTCCGCACAAGCGTCGGTTCGGGGGGACACTACGGCCCGCCGGGGCCCCGGGGGGCGGGGGGCCGGGCCGCGCAGGGATTTCTCCGAGCAGGATTTTCCCATGCAAGAGGACTTGCTCTTCCCAGGGCCGCCTGGCCGGGCTCCAGGAGGAGCTGCGCATCCCGGCCGCTCCGCGCGGAGCCACGCGGCCCTGCGGCAGCGAGGCGGGCAGCCCTCGCGCCCCGGCTTCCCCGGGAGCCGGCGGGGAGGACGAAGGCAGGGGAGGCAGGCGAGGTGCCCCCGCTCCCGAGGCGTCCCCGGGGCTCTGCGCGGCGGCCTCCGCGCGAGGCCGGGAGCGTGCGTGTCGGCGAGCGGGGGCACCTGCGTCTTCGGAGCGAGGCCAAGGCGAGAGGAAGAGCCTGGCTGCCTTGGAGCCGGGCCAGGTGAGCTGGGGATGGGGATTTTCCTGGAGCAGACACGCCGGAACGACCTATTGTTTGCGCCTGGCCCGAGAGCAGCGCCGCATCCGCGTTAGTGCCGAGACATCTGCCCGTGCGCCGGCGCGGGCACCTTGGCGGAGCCGGGGCAGGGCCGCCGGCGGGGCTCGGGAACACGGCGCCGGCCGGCCGGCCTCCCCGCCAGGGCCAGGGCATCTCCGGGGACGGCCGCGGCTGCCTGGGCGGCAGCGAGCGGGCTGGGAGCGGTGGCGCGGTGCCAGCAGGACCCACAGCCCAGAACCGCCCTTCCTGCCTCCGGGCAGCGCCAGCCCGGGACGTGCCAGCGCAGACAGCGGGCCGAGGGCGCTGGGGCCGGCGAAGCCCGTGCATCCCCCCGCCCGGAGGACGCGCYGGCTGCCCCCGGCGCTGCTGCCCCACCGGCACCCCCTCCGCAGCCTGCCGACCCCGCGGCCAGCCCTCTCTCTGCCTCCTCTTCCCCAGTGCCCTGCTGCTCCCCGGGCGAGCGGCCCCGGTCTCCCAGCCCGCCCGGTTTGCCCCATYGTTTCCCGCAGCGCCCCCCCTTCCCGGGGCCCAAAGAGGCACCCGGGGAGGCCCGCGAGTGGGTGCCCTGCCGCCACAGCTGCCCCRGGCACAGCTGGGAGCGTGGTGGCCTGGCGCCCGGACCTCCAGCAAGTGCGGGGACAGCTGGCCGGGACCCTCCTCGCCACGGCCGGCCACCAGCCGGCTGCCCGAGCCACCCAGGCAGGGACCTCCGCCCCGCAGGGCCCCCGCGGAGGCGTTTTGCTCCCCCGCAGCTCCTGCCTCGAAGCCCAGCTCTGCTCCGCTCCGGCCAGCGCGGTCTCTCCGGATAACRCAATTCCCCACGGGTGTCTGCGAGCCCCCTCGCCTCCGTCCGCGGCCGTGGCTGAGCCCTGGCCCCTTCCTGCACGTCCGCCCCGTGCAAGGTCCCGCGCGAGCCCGCTCGAGCCGAGCCAGCCCCGGGGGCCCCGGCCGCCGCTCCCAGCCGCGGTGCCAGCGGGAACCTGGAAACGCCAAGTGTCCGCGCTCCCGTCCCCATGGCCCTGCGGAGGGGGGAGGCTGCCGGGGAACCTGTGCCCGGCTGCCAGTCCCGGCCACGGGCACTGCAGGGGGCTGGGGAGGTGCTGGGAGTGGGGCAGGGACGCTGGAGGGGGGACGCAGGTGCCTGTGTGACACCCCCCCCCGCCCCGCGGCCAAGGGGAAGGAATGAATGGAGCCTGCACAGCCTCTGYGCTCTGCCCTTTGGGGTTTTTTTTAAGTAATAAGAAATCCAAACATTACCATAAATGCTCAAAGCATCTCGGCTCGTCACGTGGGTACCGGCGCGCACACCGCCGGGGAGGCCGGGCACCGGGCCGGGAGGGAGCGCAGCGCCGAAACGCCGCGAGGCCGGGACGGAGCAGGGGGGAAGGGGCCCGGGGGGGAGGGGGGGTGGGCGGCAGGACAGACCGCAGGCGGGGAGACGCACACGCGTGCGTGCACACACACGCACGGCACACGCACAGGCCCCGCCAGCGCCCAGCTCGAGGAGGGCTGGGTGGCACCCAGGAGCGACGGCCCGGGCAAGGTGCTGGGACGCGGCCCCTCTTGCCCCTCCTGGCTCTTTCTCCAGCTCAGGGAATTACAGGGGGCAGAAATAACGTGGGGGAAAGGGAGGAGGGCGGCCAGGAAGAAAACCCAGGCCCGCGGGTCCCCTCGCCGCCGCGGGGTGCRGCGCCTTGCTCCCTGGTGACGAGCTCCCGAGGCCGCGGATGTCTTTCCCATGGATCACTCCCTGTGCTCCCGCTCCCCTTCCTTAAAAAGCCTGCGCTCCAGGGCTGGATTCTCCTGGGCTTGTCATCGCCGTCAGGGGAGCGGGGCTGGACTGTTTCCCAGGGAGCACAGGGGAGGGGAGGAGGCGTCGGCAGCTCAGCGCCCTGCCTGGGAGCTGGCAGGGAGGGCAGGAACTGCTCCGGGCTGTTGTGCTGGGAAGCGGGACCTGCAAAGCAAACCGGGCTTCACACCATAACCTTGGGCCAAGGCTATTCTGGGATCTCGGGTAGGAAACGGGTTGGTAGCAGCGAGAACGGTAGGGCCCCGGCCCGACACGGAGCAGGGATGGAGCCAGCACCAGGCAGCAGGTGGGGGCACGAGGTCTGCGGGTCGCCCATCCTTGTCCCGAACGCATCCTGCTCCACGTGCCCACACCAGCGAGCACAAACCTCCCCAGCGCCCGCGCTGAGATCGTTGCAGACTCATCACACGTGCGGCACCACGAGCTACCGCCAAAGCCCCACCTCGGGCCCTTTAAATCCGCCCGTGGGCGGGGCCTGGCCCCGTGGCGCCAGCCAACCGGAGGCGGTCCTGCGGGGAGAGGCCACGCCCCCACGCCCGGTT
>NW_028186623.1:4550356-4556231 GCF_003343005.1 Rhea americana | reverse complement strand
GCCGTGTCGCGTCCCGTCCCCGCGTTTGCGGCTCCCCCCCCAGCCGGGACTGGCCTCCTGCCCCCAGCGGGTTGCCCCAGCGCCGCCATGGACCTGGTGTTCCTGCTGCTCCGCGGCCTGCGGCTGGCCCTGGACCTCCTGGGCTTCGTGCTGGACGTGAACTTCTTCCTGGTGTCCTCGCTCGTGTCGGTGCTCTTGTGGCTGGTCGCTTTGGTCTACAACCTCCCCGGCACCGCCGTGGCTGGCGTGCTTGCCTGCTGGAATGGGCTGCTCCTCTGCCTGGCGTCCCTGGCTGAAGCGGCCTGCTGCCTGGTGCTCGGTGTCCTGCACAGCCTCGCCAGCCTGCTGCGCAGCTGCTGCTCCGGCCTGGAAGGACTCAAGGTGGTGGGGCACCTCCTCTCTCACCTGTCACTGCGGAGCAAGGAGTTTCTCCACCGCGGGCTCTACAACCTGCTCGGCTCTGGCCAGACCCTGGTGAGGCAGGTGTGTGAAGGCCTGGCCATCTGCATGAGCCTGCTCGCCTACTTCGTGAACAGCATCATCAACATGTGCCTCATCGGCATGCAGAACCTCTTCACCTTGGTGGTGGCCCTGTGGGATTCAATCGTCAGCCCTTTCCTGAGAGTCACCGACCTCCTGGCTGCCTTCCTCGCGCACGTCTCCAGCAGCGCCATCGCCGTGTCCATTCTGCTGTGGTCGCCCTGCCAGCTGGCCTTCGAGATTCTGGCCTCCGYCATCAAGCTCTTGATCAGTGTCTTCTTTGTGAATATCTATGGCCTGGTCTTGCTCATCCTTATCGTTGTCGTCAGCACTTTTGTCTTCAACCCTGGGTTGCTGTGGACGCTGGCAGGCCATGTGCTTGGGTACTTGAACACGCTGCCGTCCTACCACCGCCTGCAGAGGGATGTGTGGCGGCTCTATCAGGTGGCAGTCCTGTCGCTGGGCATGGTCATGACCTCCCAGGCCTGGCGCAGGTTGGTGGACTGGAGTCTCCAGGTGGCCAACTGGAGCAGAGGAGGCAGAACGATGAACCAGGAGAGCAACCAGCGAGGGGCAGCCACGCCTGCCCCGAGACCAGCAGCTGCTGGCAGGGGTGCGCTGGGAGGGGGCGGCCAGATGGCAGGTGGGGAGCACGAGGACCAGCCGGATGTTGAGCAGGTACCACATGCACGTCCGGCTCTGAGTCGAAGCGCTCTCACAGGACAGCGTCTCCAGCCACCCAGGGAAGAGCCGAGCACCTCCTGGGCAAAAGCTCCAAGGAGAGAACAGCTGAATGCGGCAGCTGGGGATGGTGAGACTGCTCCGGACAACGATCCCTGGATGCTCCTGAAGGAACAAGAGGAACGTAAGAAATGTGTCATCTGTCAAGACCAAACCAAGACAGTCCTGCTTCTGCCTTGCAGGCACCTCTGCCTGTGTCAGGAGTGCACGGAAGTCTTGCTCCAGCAGGCCATCTACCAGCGCAACTGCCCTCTGTGTCGCCAGATGATTCTGCAGACGCTCAACGTGTACTTGTGAACCCAGCAGCGGGTAGCTTGGATATTTTTTCCAGGTCAAGGACCATTCCTGTTGCTGCTTTATCCAGAAGCAGAATTGCTCTTCCCAGTGCTGCCTCGAGTTTTCCAAAGACCTGAGGGTGGTGCCGAAAGGGGAAGAGGCTGTTGAGCGTGTCTGTTAGCCACACTTGTAATATAACTAGCCTGTAACTGTTGCTAGCAAGCACAATAGCTGATCTCTGCAGCAGGCCAAAAGATTTATCTTTTTGTGTTGACATTTGCTGTTTCAGGGCCTGTTGCCTTGAGCTTACAGCAGTTTGAAATCCAAAGCAGAGCTCAGAAAGATGCTCTGGTGCCTCCTAGCCAAAGCTGATGGAAAAGCTGTGCCCTTCTGGGAATCACAGGGGCTAGTGCAAGGCAAAGGAGGGGTTTGCTACCCAGGTTTGGCCATGACCTGCCTGAAAGCTGCCYGGCAGACTCAATTCTTACTGCTCCTTCCCCCTCCCGCCAACTGAGCTCCCAGGGGAGGGAGAAGTGTGCCCCTTTTTTAAGGCTGGAGCACGCTCCAGTTTTTAGGCTTCGCTACCAAAGGGCTGAGCTTGGCTCCCAGCTGGAGAACAGCAAGATTTCTGGGGCCACAGCAGTACTTTTAGTATCCTGGCCACTGTGGCTTTGAGTTTTGATCTTCCTCTTCCCCTTGCTGGGACAGCGAGGAGCCGCAGAGAACGCGGGCTCCCTGCAGGCCGGCTGACTGCAGAGCTCAGTGTCGCAGCTACTTCCACGCGTCACCTATGCAAGAATAGCAAGCACATACCAGGTTACTCACACGTGGGGCTGGGGCTGGGGGTGGGAGTTACTCTTTCTGCAGAGACAGTGGTGCTGCTTGGAGAGGCCGGGAGGTGGCCCGCGTTCACACAGCCCTGCCCTAACCTTGGCGGCAGCAGTGCGTGTCTGAGCTAACTCTGGAGAATCCTCCCTGGATAACACAGATTCTACAGCCCAGTCTCTGGGCTTGGGCTGCCAAGGAGCTGGGTGGTTCATAACAAAGCTTGCTGTGCCCCAGGCTGGGCTGGCTAGAGTGAACAACCATTTGGGAGGAGAGGGGACACTCCAGTCCTCCTGGGAGCCCACTGAGACATTCCAGCTCCTGGTACAAGTGCTGCGCATCATGCTGTGGATCCACAGCAGTACCAGGGCCACATCTGTATTTGATTAGAGCAAGATTCCACTGCTGTTCTGTCTTACTGCCTGTCTGAAATTTGAAATGCAACTAATTTTATTTAAAAGTGTCCCCAGAAGTCAAGCCATGCCATCTGCTGCTGGCTGGGGAGAGCTAAGGCAGCTCATCCTGGCTTAGTCAACCAGCACCGTTCCAAGAAATTACTGGGCTCCAAGAGAGCCTTGCACTGAAAAGCTCTCCCTTTTCCGGCTGCTTGCCTGGGGTCAGCCACGCTCCAGAGCCAATTTCAGCTGGAGCACTTAAATTGGAAAGAGCCTCAACTCCTAGATCGCAAGCCAAGAGCCTGCAGGCGGCTGGCGTGGTTTCCTCACTGCTCCTGTTAACTAATAATTGATAAGTGATCTAAGTCCAAGTGGAGACAGCAAGAAGGCCAGGCCGTGGTGGGAGACACTTCTTCACTGCAGACTTGACCTGTGACAAGGACAAGATACGATCTTGTTCAAGAGCGGCGTTGCTCTGGGGGGGCACTGCGGGGGCTGGTTCCCCATGTGTCGCTAAGGGCAGGAGGGGCTTCCTAGGCCAACTGGGCTACTGAGGACTGACAGTGCGTTAGAAGGGCCTGTTCCCTGGGCTGTCAGCTGCTTCCATCCCACGTACTGGGGCTGCAAAGCTGCATGGCCTGGCCGTGTTGCTCAGCCCCTTGTCTTTGCCATCCCAGTCACACCACTCGTGTTAGTGTTCACCATCCCCAGCAACTTCTGCAGCTAGGGTGGCCGAGCCCCCCAGCAGCGAGCACAACCCCGCAGGCTGCCTTCCTCGGGGATCCCAACCCAGCCTGTCCTGGGCTCCCACAGGGATGCTCCCTCCAGAGGAGCTGGACAGCCGGACCCTCCCTCTGGGTGCCTTTGGAGGTGTCTGGGGGTGRGATTGCTGGCCGTGCTCCTGGCTGCAGGCAGCAATGTGTGGCTGGGGACAGCTTGTGAATGCTGAGGCACAGTGTTCCCCAGGTGCGTTTTCAGGGGAGGAAGGACACCTTCCAGGACTGCAGTTTCTCTCAAGCCCATTTCTATTATAGCAGTCACGCTTGTCTTTTTAGGGCCTGTTTGTGATTTATAAACAAAGAGAGAAAGCTTTGCCTTAAGGTTAACTCTTTGCACTATGGACTAGGTACTGGGCAGATTAAAGTCTCCTTTCCCCCAAACTGCCTGCTGCCTCATTCTTGGGGGGGAGTTTTCTCTGGGGCGATGGGGTTTCACCTCTCCAGCAGGCTCCAAGTGGCCCTGCCGTAGAGGAAGCCAGTCACTTCCTCAAAGGGGCTGGAGCTGGAGGATCGAGGCGATCCGTGAGTGAGCTCATGGGTACTTGTCTGGCAGTGCCCGTATGCCATGCCTGAAAAGCACTGCTGTGGGTAGTGCTGGGAGACAACCTGGAGCCAGGCTGCTGTGCGGGAGAGGATCTGCTGCCCCGGGGGTGAATTAGCTACTGAAGACGCTGTGTCGGGGGCTCCTCGCTGCAGCCAGGGCCACAGGGGCTCCTGCGGCCCCCAGCCATTGCCTGGCTACCCTGCAGCGAGAGGAGGTGGTCGCGGATACGCCGTGCAGCTCGCGGGCACTGGCACTGCTGGCTGCTCCTTGCGCTGAGACGGAGCTGGTGCTGCAGCCGCCTCTGAGCTTTGGAGCAGGCGGAGCAGCTGCAGCAGCTCCTGCTGGCCTGGGGGCCCTGGGCTCTGCTCCTGCCTCCCACCACGTCAAGCTGATTAGCAAGGAGCGGGGAGGCACTGGCTGCTTCCCAGAGGGGCTCGAGGGGCTCGTAGACACAGCTTCTTCCCTGTCCAGGGGCGGTCCCGCTCTCTGCCCGACCAAAGGGCTCTGTGCTGAGCGTTTCCAGAGCTGGCGATCCCTAGGGCTGAGTGCAGGAAAGCTGAGATTTCCCGGGCTGGCAGTAACGCACCTGGGGATGTGTAATCCTGGCTCACGTGTGCCAGTGGTGTCTTGATGTCCTGCTGCCTGCAACAGAGGGTATTGGGAAGCCCTGCTCCCCCYGGGGCAGGGGAAGCAGCACCCGAAGCGCTAGAAGCCGTGGAGCAGCAGGCATTGCAGGGCTCAGCCTTGTTTTGCATAAAAACCAAGGCAGGCTCAGCTGCACTGGGCTCCAGGTGAGCAGATGTATTCGCTCCAGGATAAATTATTCCCTGGCTGTGATTTGAGCTCTTGGCAGGTTGCTGTATGCTATTAGGCACCCTCTGCTTCCCCAGCATCCTTGCAAATCACTTGGAAAATGCTTCAAGACCCAGATGGCCAGGAGTTCTTGCTCCCCCTGCCCTAAACTCACCTCTTTGCCGAGTCACGTCGGGTAACTGGGTAATTTTAGCAGGATCCTCTCATATCCTGGCAGAAAACCATAGTGAAGAGAGGAGGGGCTGCTGGGAGGCTGGGAAGAGGCAGACATGTCCTGCAGGAGCCCAGCACTGCCTGGCACCGTCCAYGTGGAGGAAGCAGGGTCACCCTGGCAGCTGGCCCTTCTCGCCCTGCAGCAGCTATGGACCTTCCTCTCCTGCCTCCGGGGTGCTCGAGCCCCGCTGCAGAGCTGGGGCACCTGCCGGCTGGGAGAGGCCGCTGAGCAGCCGAGCTGCCCTGGGGCAGGAGGGACCAGCGCTGGCAGGCAGCTTCTGCGGGGGAAACGCTGCCTGCAGGGGCAGGGCGCTCCCAGCCTGCCACCCCAGCAGGGGACTGGAGGGTGCTCAGCCGAGGGCGTAGGATGGAGAGGGACYGGGGCTACTGCCCATCTCCAGGACTTGCCTGGGAACCTCACGCATGAGCCGAGTGGGCTGGTCTCAGCTTAGCGCAGCGCTGAGGCTCTTCCCCTGCTGGCCTCCTTCCGCGAGGAGGGAGTGGCGTGACGCTGCCGGGTCGCTCTGTTTCGGGAGCTCGGGGACGGCGGTGGCTGGCGGCCTGCCGCACGCGGAGCCCCAGGCGCAGGGAAGGCGCCCGGGCCGCCTTTGGCAGCAGGGYTGCAGCACCCGGCGTGTGGAGCTGCCGGCCCAGGACAATGGCCATCAGCTGCCTGACAGCAGGCAGCTGGCGGGACAGACGGACGCTGCAGACGCGCGGCAGGCTGCGGCGGGGCCCAGCAGAGCAAGCAGCTAATGATGCCGGGTTGGGGGGGGGGCCTTTGGGCTGCTCCCGGGCACCAGCTTTGC
>NW_028186623.1:4545886-4549938 GCF_003343005.1 Rhea americana | reverse complement strand
GGCAGCCGCAGCGCCGAGCCTCCGCCGAAAGCCCCCTCCCAGGCTTATCTCCGCGGGGACCTATTTTGGGCAGGAATGAGGAAGCTCTTCATTCCCTTGCTAAAAATAGGGACCTTTCCCCGAGCCGGGTCGCGGCGCTCACACCGGTGAGCGGGGGGCTGGGAAGGAAGAAAGGGGGCGGCAGGAAGCCGGGGGGGCCCCGCGACCCCCCGTCCCCCGTCCCGCAGCGCGAGGCAGCCCGGGACCCCTCGCGCGGCGGCCCCCGCCGGGGCGGCCCCTCGCGGGAACGAGCCGCTCGCAGCCGTCGAGGTGCTGGAGCGGGGCCAGGCCTCGCCCCCCACGGGGCGGGGAGCCGGGGCGCCCGGGGGCCTCCCCCCGCGGGCATCGCCCCCGCGCCGGGGCGGTGCAACCGGCGCACGGAGGGGATCCTCGCAAAGCGGCTCCAACACTTCCACCTAGCGGCTTCTGGGCGGCTGCGCTGCCCGGTGACACAGGCCAGCTGTGGACAGTCCCCTGCCCGCCCTGGGCCCCCCCGGCCCCCTGCCCCCGTGGGGCGCGCAGGCAGCAGGCGCACGCGTGGCTGCGGACCCCTTTATTGAGGGCTGGCGGAGGAGGAGGCGCTTGGAGGGCAGCGAGCCGGACCCCCGGCCGCGGACTTGCCGGCGGCACGGTCCGGGCGGCTCGCCCGGCACCGAGGGCGCGCGGAGAAGCGGGCACCGTCGGGGGCTGCTGCAGGACGGGGCGGCTGCGGCGAGCGATACATGACGACCGGGTCGCTGGGGCTCCCGGGCGCGGGGCGTCTTGCCTCTGCCCCGCTCCCGGATGACGCTAGGCTCTTGCGCAGCGCTGCCGGAGGGCCGGTCCCCGCCGCCGCCGGGGTGGCGGAGCACCCGCGTTTCTGCCCTACGCCGGGCAGAGCCGGGGCGGGGAGCGCGGGCGTCCCGGCGCCCGCTCCGGCGCGCAGGGGAAGGGGCGCGCGCCCCGGCTGCAGCCGCCGGCCGGCTCAGGCGAAGACGGCGGAGTTTTGCCAGTAGGAGTAGACGAGGAAGCCGGTGAAGGTGCTGTCCGTCTTGACGCTGGCGTAGAAGCCGATGTAGTCCCCGACGCCCACCTGCACCCACACCTCGTCCTCGGGCTCCAGGCGGACCAGGGTCCCCCCCGAGAGCGAGGTGGGCTTGGGCCAGTTCCCGTAGTACTGGAAGAAGGAGGCCACGGACTGGCCGTTCTTCATGATGTCGAACTGGAGGCTGGCGCGGTAGACGGTGGCGTGGACGGCGAAGTAGTAGAGGCCGGGCACCTCGCAGGTGAACTTGCCCGTGGCGGGGTCGTAGTGGCCCTGCTCGTTGATGAGCACCACGTCGAAGCGGATGGCCTGGTCGGCCAGCGGCGGGCTGCGCGACTCGGAGCGCTTGGCGCTGAAGGCCGAGCGGGGGGCCACCGCGCACTCGCCCTGCGCCCCCTTCTCGCCGTGCAGGCCGTCCACGCCGGGGCTGCCCGCCTCCCCGCGGGGGCCGGGGGGTCCTGGGTGCCRCCAGGAAAAGGGGAGAGCGTCAGCGCCGGCGGCCCGGCCCTGCTCTCGCCCCAGGGGCGCGGGAGCGTTTGGGTGAAGCCCTTCCAGCGCCAGGGCGCACGACCGGCGGCAAAAGGGGCCGAAGCCCAAGGGAGCTGGGGGGCACGCGCTAACCAGGGAATGGGGTGGGAATGCAAGCAGGGGAGACCCCAGGAGGGCGCGAGACACCCCGGAGGGAGGAGAGTTTGCAGCGGCAGCCGGCGGAGAGCTCAGCCGCCTCCTAAAGCGGGAGGCGGAAGACGAGGACGGGGCGAAACGCAGCTTTGCCGGCAGCGCGGAGCTGCTGCCTGCGGCGGGGTGTCCGCGGGCAGGACTGGGGGGAGGCGCGAAGGGGGCACCGTGGTGGGAAGTTGGGACCAAAAGCTTGGCTGTGCTCCCAGCTTGTCCCTGCGGGGTCGTGCGTGGCCAGTGCGTGCCCCCGGGCAGGGCCGAGCGGGGTCCCCCTCCCGAGCCCGGCCGTCTCCTTCCTTACCAGGAGGGCCCATCTCGCCCTTCTCCCCCGGCATCCCCGTCGCCCCGTCCCGGCCGTCCCGGCCGTCTCTGCCTGGCAGCCCTTGGCCCCCGTGCAGGCCCGGCGTCCCCGGGATGCCTGGCTGCCCCGAGCACAGCCTAGGGATCTTGTTGTCCTCGATTTGGGAAGAGCTGGCGATGAGCCCGAAGAGGAAGAGGAGGAAGAGCTGCTTCATCTCGTTGGCTGCGGAGGGGCTGGAAGGAAGGCAGAGAGGGGTAACAGCTCTGCGGCTCCCCACGAGGAGGGTTGGGAAAGGGGCTGGCAGTGCCCGGCCGGTCCAGCTGCACCAGCATACGGATCCCTCCCTTCTCCCCCCCTTGCCTTCCAGCGTCTCCCCACGGCATGGCCTGGGTGCCGTCGGCTGCACCTGCCGCAGCGTCCCTGGGGTCTGCCTGTGCTGTGACACTGTCCTGCGTCGCTCGGGGTCTGCCTGTGTCCCGCCAGGCCACCCTGCATGCTGCCAGGCCACCCTGCACCCCGCTGAGCCAACCTGCACCCACGGGGCCGTCCTGCACCCTGCCAGGCCGTCCTGCACCCCGTGGGGCCGTCCTGCACCCCATGGGGCTGTCCTGCACCCTGCCAGGCCATCCTGCACCCCCTGGGGCTGTCCTGCACCCCGCTGAGCCACCCTGCACCCTGCCAGGCCGTCCTGCGCCCCGTGGGGCTGTCCTGCACCCCATGGGGCTGTCCTGCACCCCCTGGGGCTGTCCTGCACCCCGCTGAGCCACCCTGCACCCTGCCAGGCCGTCCTGCGCCCCGTGGGGCTGTCCTGCACCCCATGGGGCCGTCCTGCATCCCGTGGGGCTGCGCTGCGCCCCGTGGGCTGGCTCGCAGGAGGCGAGCGCGAGGCTCAGGAGYGGAGCAGGCGCTGGCGCTGGGGCGCCGAGGCCGCTGAGCTGCGGAGGGCGGCCGCGGCGCGCGCGGTGCTAGCCGTCGGGTCTGCGCGCCTCGTCGGGGGGGTGGGGAGGCTCTTCGGGGTGCGAGCTGCAAACTGGGTGGCATCCCCCACCGGGGGGTGGGGGGAGCGGCCGCGCGCCGCGCACGGGGAGGGGCTGCTGCAGCGCGGCCCTGCTCCCGGCAACATCCCGGCCGCCGGCGCCTCTCCTCCGCGTCGGAGCATCCCCCGGCGCGCAGGCTGCCCCCAGCCCCAGCGGCCCCGAGCCCCCCGGGGCTTGCACCGGCCCCCTCCCCAGGGCCTCGGCCCACCGAGGCCGCTCTCCTCCCCCTCCAGCGAAGAGGAAAAGGAGGAGGAAAGCGTCTCTCCTGCGCCCAGGCGCGGGAACGGGGACYCCGGCCGCCCCCGGCCCCGGCGCGGAGCCGCTGCGCCCTACTCACGGCGATCCCGGTTCCCGCTGCGCTCCGCTCCGGAGGGCTCGCGGCTCTTCCTGGCCGCTTCGCTCTGCCGGAGGCCCGAGCGCAGGCAGCCTCTCCACCCCCCTCCTCCCTGTGTCTCTCCTCCCAAACTCCAAAGGAAATCAGGGGCCTCGGGAGCCAAGAGCTACAAGACAAGGGGAAAAAAGAAAAACACTCGCGCGGTGTCGGAAGCGCCGTAACCAGGGGGAGGGAGCGCGAGAAGAGCCGCAGGATGAAAACCACCTCTGCTAAACCCATCTGGGCGCCCGGGCGGCGGGACGGAGGGGGGGTAAACAGGCGAAAACAGAGGCCACGGGGCCGGAGCGGGAGAGGAGGGAGCGGGAGGGAGGGAGAGGAGCCGGCGAACCYGGACGAGACCGGAGGGAGAGGCTCGGCACGGCTCTCCGTGCCGCCCGCGGCCGCGTGCCCCTCTCCGGGCCTCGCGCGGGCGCTGGGCGAGGACCCCGCCGGCACCGATCCCCCCTCCGACCCCGCAGGCGCAGCCCTGCCCCGAGCCCCCCGCCCTGTGCCGCAGCTTTGGGGTGCTGCTGTGGGAGCTGCTGACCGGCGAGGTGCCGTACCGGGAGATCGACGCCCTGGCCGTGGCCTACGGCGTGG
>NW_028186623.1:4541629-4545801 GCF_003343005.1 Rhea americana | reverse complement strand
TGGGACCGCGCCGGGCTCTCGCAGGCGCTCCCGGCTCGCCTTTAACTCGTTCCAGCGCTGAGTGCATCCAAGGGACGCCGGGYGGCGGGGGGTTTTCCGAGGCCGCGGGGAGTCCCCCTTTCCCGCGGCCAGCTCGGGAAGCGGCTGGGACGCGCAGGGAGCGAAGGAGCCGGGCGGGCTCGAGCCGGGGCACGGCTGCGCCGTGCTGGCCGCCGGGACGTGCACAGCCGTGCACAGCCGGGCGGGAGCGTTTCCCACGCGCCCGGGGCCGGAGCAGGCGGAGGGCGGTGGGAACCGTGCCCGCACCGCTGACCTTCCCATGGCACGGGGCGCTGCGGGCAACGCTGCCCGCCGCGCCGGGTGGCTGGGCCGTGCCGGGTGCTGGCAGAGCGGTCGGGCTCCCCTCTCCCGAGGTGCGAAGGGGCTGTTGTTTTTGGCCAGCTGGGTGCCGGTTTGTGGCCGCGGGGCGTTGCCGGGCCGGTGGCCAGCRGGGCTGCCTGCTGCCAGCGGGGCCAGCCGAGCCAGCAGCAGCACCATGCCCTGTGCCTGGGCCGGACCCCTCCGGCACTGCCGGGCCACCGCCTGGACCCGCCCCAAGCCCCATGCACCCCTCCAGGCTCTGCGAGCCCCCCGGCCCAGCTGCCCCCAAGCAGGGCCAGCTCGCTGTGCCCCACTGTTGCTGCCCAGAGCCCCTGCTCAGCCCCTACCTTCCCTACCATGGCCCGTGCCTCAGTTTCCCCACTCAGATGCACAGGACCCCCCCCAGCCCCTCCCCAAAGGAGCTGCCGGACCCGTGGGGTTTGGCAGCTGCTCGTGCTGTTTATTCTGCCGGCTCTGGGGTCGGGGGCCCTTCCTCCTCCTGGAGCCTGGCTCACGCTGCGCTGCAGGTGGGAAGACGGGGCAGCTCCCAGGCTTTCCCTCCACACCTGAGGCCTGGCGAGGCCGAGACACGGGAACGGGCTGGAAACCACGCACTGCTCTTGCCCCGATGCCTGGACTCGTGTGCGGTGCCCTCCCCACAAGCAGGGCCCCTCCAGCACAGGGCATTGCCCTCACCCCTCCGTCCTCCCACAGCAGGGCAGCCTCCAGCTGACCGCTGGGGAAACTGAGGCAGAGCGTGTGGAGCAGGGCTGGGAAAGGCCAGCCCACTCTCCAGGGTCCCAGTCCTGCAGGTGAGCCCCAAGCCCTGAGCAGTGGGCAGCTGCCCCCAGGGCAGGCCGGGGGGCAGGGGGTGCTGCTCCGAGGGCGGTGCTGGGGCTGCCTGCACTGGGAGGAGCGGGGAAGGGCCCGGGGGGGCAGGCGGGTGCCCCGGGGAGCTTGCTCAGGCCGCGGCTGCTCCTCTCGCGCCGGCTCAGGGCTGGAAGCACTCCACGGGGTCRCTGGAGTCGGGCAGGATGTTGCAGTTGATGGGCCAGAGGATGCCGAGGAGGCCGAGCGAGCGCTGGCAGCGCTGCTCGGCGGCCAGGCACACGGCGCGGCAGGGCTGCAGGACGCCRCCGTCCGCCGTGCACTTGGGCGCGAAGAGGCTGCAGATGAGGGGGCGGAGGTGCTGGTAGCAGGCGAGCTCGGCGAGGGTCTGCGGGGGAGCAGCCGTGAGCGCGGCGGGGCGCCGCGGCCCCCGCCCGGCCCCCGGCCCCCTCACCTGGTAGTCCTGCAGCACCTCGGCGGCTCCCGCCTGGTCGGGGATGGCCAGCCAGATGTTGGGGAAGGAGGTGGTGTTGTAGCTCAGCCCCAGGCACATCTCCACTTCCAGGGGCTCGCAGAGGGACCCTGCCGTGGCGAGAGGCGTTTTGCCGCTCGGAGCGCCAGCGGTGCCCGCCAGATGTGCTGCTGGTGGGCGTTAAGCATGGGCGCGGAGGGGGGGGGGTTGCCGGCCTGCCGCCAGGGCCGGGTGAGCGCAGAGGGAGCTGCAAGCCCTGGGCTTGGCCCGGCGAGAACACAGGATGCTGCTGCACCGCTGCCTGAGCTTTCGGTGCAGAAGAGGTGCAAGGGGGGGCTGGCACCCACCGGAGGCCGGGTAGGACACGCCRGTGCAGTTCAGCTCGTCGGTGCCGTCGGGGCAGTCGTGCCAGCCGTCGCACACGGACTCCGGCGCCCGGCACTCGCCGTTTCCGCAGGAAAACTCCACCGGGCTGCAGGTCTCTGCCAGGAGAGAGGGGCCAGTGCGGCGCCCGGCGGGGGCACGGCCGAGAGCGGAGTTAGCCKGGCCCCCTGCTAACCACCTGCTCTCTGTAGTCACCGTCCTGCTTAGGAGATCTCAAATTCCCCAGGSGGGACGGATCCCGCCTGCGTGCAGAGGCTGCCAGCCGTGACCCCCCTGGCTAGGATCAGGGTAATCCCCGCGGGAAGGGAGCTCCGGAGGTCTCCACCCCCACCTCCTGCTCAAAGCAGGGCCAGCTCTGCGCTTGGACCAGGTTGCCCAGGGCTTTATCCAGGCTGAAAGCCTCCAAGGACGGAGGCTGCCCAGCCTCCTGGGCCACCTGCTCCCCTGCTCGGCTACCTACTCTCCGTGGCATTGCGGGCTTGGTAGGTGGCAAAGAAGCCATCGTCCGCCACTCCTTCATCCGCCACGAAGAGGACGGTCATGACGTGGCGCGAGGAGGTCAGGGCGGGCGGCAGCCGGTGGCCGCAGAACCTGYGGGGGACAAGAGGCGAGGGATGGG
Source organism: Rhea americana (assembly GCF_003343005.1). Classification (NCBI taxonomy): domain Eukaryota; kingdom Metazoa; phylum Chordata; class Aves; order Rheiformes; family Rheidae; genus Rhea; species Rhea americana. Next base: position 4,543,138 of record NW_028186623.1, on the reverse strand, counting down.
TCAGGGCGCCCAGCGGGGCCCCCAAACCGCCAGCCCGCCCYGTGCCTCRGTTTCCCCACCCGGCGCTGCGCCAGTACCTGCCCATGAGGCTGGGGGCCCCTGTGCCCACGCTGTCGTGCACCTCCACGAAGTCGAAGCTGCAGTCCTCGTGCGGCTCCAGGCTGAAGTTGTGGAAGTGCAGGTCRATGACGTGGCCCACGGGCACCGAGATCTGCCAGAGACAGAGCTGCAGGGCAGRGGACAGCCCGTGACACTCGTGAAGCCGGTCAGGGACACCCCCGGCTCCCCTGCCGCTCGGCCCAGCGGGAGGCTGCCTTCCTCCCAGCTCTGCCCGCACCCTCCTCCTCCTCCTCCCGCCTCAGCCCCTGCCCGCACCGCTGCTCTCACCTGCTGGTGCGGGTACGGCTGCGGATGGCTCGGGGTGGAGAAATGCCCCTCCAAGGCGGTCAGCAGCCCCCCGCACTCTGGAGAGGGGGGGACATGCACGCAGCTCACCCTCTGCCCCTGCACCCTTTCCCTTCGCCCCATCTGCCCTGCTACCCCGTGCTGCGCCTTCAAGCTGGGCTGCACTGCAGCAGAGGTTGCGGGGGGCAACGGGGTGCAGGATGCAGGAAGTGCAAGGTGCACGGGGTGCAGAGGGCAGGGGGTGCGGGGGGGGCAGGGGGCAGCCCACCTTTGTGCTTCAGGCTGCAGTTGGCCTCGTCGCTCCTGTCGGCGCAGTCGTGGAAGCCGTCGCAGACGAAGCCCAGCTGGAGGCAGAGCCCCCGGTCGCAGAAGTGCTCGTCCCAGGCGCAGCTCTCTGGGGGGCAGGGAGGGGGGCACACGCAGACAGCACGGTGCCCCTCGCCGGCCGCGGCGCTGGCCCCGGGGAGGGGGGGACCCGCGGGGGTACTCACTCTCGCCGGGGGCCACGGCACGGTAGCGGGCGCTGAAGCCCGGGGCGCCCACGCTGCCGTCGGAGACGAAGGTGACCCGCAGGTGGTTGGAGTCGGTGTGGAAGGTCGGGGGGGCCACGCTGCCGCAGAACCTGGGCGCACGGGGAGAGGTGACGCCTGCAGCCCCCCGGGGCGCCGCCGCCCCGTCCCCCTGCTCCCACCTGGCCGTGCTGCCCCGCGCCGGGGTGGGCGCTGTGCCGCCGGCCGCCGCCGGCTCCTCGTAGAGCTCCAGGCGGTCGAAGAGGCAGGACGCGGTGCCCTCGACGCTGAACGCCTCCATCCGCAGCTGGATGGCGAGGCCCCGGCCCACCTCGATGCGCCAGACGCAGAGGGCGTTGGGCGGGTAGGGCGCCGGGTAGTTGGGCGAGCTGAAGGTGCCCTCGGGGCCCCGCAGGGTCCCGCCGCAGCCTGCGTGGGTGGCACGGCCAGTGGGGCTGAGCCGGTGCCCCGAGGGCCCCGCACCGCCGCTGCCACCGGCGCTGCACGCTTACCTGTCGGCGTTGGCGTCAGCGTCGGTGTTGGCGTCGGTGTTGGCGTCGGCGTGCTGGCCGCGGTGCGCGGGGCCGAGGGGTGC
>NW_028186623.1:4535962-4540602 GCF_003343005.1 Rhea americana | reverse complement strand
GGCGGCCCCCGTCCCCTCCGCTGGCCCCTTCCCGCATCGCCCCGTTAATCCAACTCAGCTGAGGACGCCGAGGTCGGACCCTGGCACGGAGACCCGGCGTCTTAAAGGGGAAGGCGTGCTGGCGCCGGCAGCGCCGGGGGCGGCGGGGCCCCCCCTCTGCGCCGCCTTTCCGCCGTGTGCCCGTGGAGGCAGGGAGCGGGGAGACCCAGGAGCCGGGAAGGCGGGCGCAGGGGCCGCGCGTTTGCTTGGTGCCCCCAGCCCCTGCACCGGTGCGGGGCTGTTTTGGGGAGCCAGAGCTGGGCTCGTCCCCGCAGCTGCATTCCTGCAGCCCCTTAATGCCTCCGTGCCYGTCCCTGTCCCTGTGCGGGGCAGAAAGGGGCCATTGCGCAGGGGTTTTCGGGGAGCACGCCGGTGCAGGGCCCCTCCAGACGACGGAGGCGRAGGCAAGGCTCCCGCAGCCCCCGGCGACCCGTGGGCGGCTGGAAGAGGGGGACCTGCAGCCCCCAAGCCCCAGAGCACCGCTGCTGCTGTCCTGGCACCTCGGTTTCCCTCCTGCCGCCGAAGCCGCAGGCCCTGCCCGCCCTGAGACAAGCGYGCCTGCACAACGCTCTCTTCAAGCTAAAATTTATTCCTGCACGGGTCTCCCTTTACGAGACGCTTCCTGCCCATCTTGCTTACACAGTAAACAAGCCACCTGCCGAACGGCAGCGCCGCCCCAGCGCGGCCCCTCTCGCGGGGCAGCCCCTCCGTCCTGGCCCGTCCTGCGCCGGTGCCGGCCCGGCCCGCGCCCCGCGRGGACGCCCCGGCCGGCCGGCATGCCGGCAGCGGGCAGAGCTCCCGGGAGCCCGGGTGGCGCGGTTGGACGTAGCCGCCTCTTGCGGGCTGGGTGTGGGGCCGTGCTGTGTCGGGCCCCTCTCCCCTCCCGCTGCGCCTCGGCCAGGGCGGGATGGGGAGGAGAATAAATTAGAGAAAAGGCTAAAAAGGCCACTGGCGTTTGCTAGCTGGAGGACAGAGCAGTGGGGCTGGTGGGGACGGGCATCCCCAGACATCCAGGGGGCTTATAACTGCGGGGAGGAGAAAGCCACAGGGGCGAATGGTCCCCAAAAGCCGCCRTCTCCCCCCGCCTCTCCTCCACCAGGACGGACACTGCTGGGCAGCTCTGACGGCCTCCCGCTCCCCAAAATGGTTTAAGGCACCGTCGTATGAGGAGGCAGGTAAAACCTACCCAAAGCATGCCCCAGCACAAGTCCTCCAAGAGCTGGGAAGCTGGAGGGGTGCTCTGGGTCGAGAAAAGTCCATTATAAATACAAATAAACTCCACAAAATGTGTTTCCCCCCACCCCTGAGAGTCTGAGCCTGAATTCAGGTGGCTTCGAGGAGCACGCATGAGGCGCCGGGAGGGCGCCCGGCGGGGGCCACGTCCCTGCCGCGGACAGGATGGAGACGGCCGAAGGCTGGGGTCCTTTGCCAGGTGGTCCAGAGGTGCCGGGAGCAGCTCACGATTCCTCCGGGACGGCCAAGCCAARGGGGAGCGCCGAGAGGGAGGAGGGAGGCACTCCTGGGTCCCCAGGTCCAGGAGCAGATGTCCTAGCCGAGTCAGTGGGGCGGGTGGCCCCATGCCTGCCGAGTCCCCTGCTCAGTACTTTTATTACACACGAAGAAAAAGAAAGGAAAAAACCAACCCCAAGGCGAAAACCAAATGCCAGTGACCAGGAGGTGCCTGAGTTGTCTGGGCCCTGCCCTGCCATGGGCTGCTCTCCAGTTCGGTGTCCATGTCCCCGTCCCCGGGGCTTTGCTCCCTGGCCGCCACTAGCTTCTTGACCACCACCATGTCATTGGTCTCTCCCCTCTTCGCCTCCTGTTTCTGCCTGGAGGGCAACAGTGGAAACCCAAGGAGGATGGGCTGCAAGCAGCTGTGGTGGTCATGGCTGGAAGCCCAAGGAGAACAGACTGCGAGGAGCCATGGTGGTTGTGGTTGAAAGCCCGAGGAGAACAGGCTGCGAGGAGCCGCGGTGGTCGTGGTTGGAAGCCCAAGGAGAACAGGCTGCGAGGAGCCACGGTGGTCGTGGTTGGAAGCCCAAGGAGAACGGGCTGTGAGGAGCCACGGTGGTTGGCGTGGGGCGGCACGGGGTCCCCGGGGAGGCAGGGCTGGCTACATGCGTGATGAGGGGCTGGCCAGCTCGTAGAATAGCAAGTAGGCATCGCTGCTGCGGATGTGGCTGGACGACATGGGGGTGACGCTGCGGAGATGTGGGGAGACGTGCCATGAAGGATGGGGAGCAACGGGGCTCGGCTCGCCCCAGCCATCGGGGCGCCCCAAGCAGGATGCTGCGGGGCAGAGGGGTCTCCCCTCTCCAGCCCCACGGCATTGCTCCCACAGCCCCCTGAGCCCCTCGGCGCCCTCACCCTGCATACAGCCTCACCGGGAGTCATTGAAGCTGTGCCATTCGCTGGAGACGGGGCTCTTGCAGTAGGCGGTGTAGTGTCCCCCCATGGTGGTGCCGGAGTGGTTTGAGACCGCGTAGAGGTTGTAAACAGCATGGTCTGCAGGGTGCAAGGGCGGCACTCAGCAGTGCTGGGCACTTCCCCCCATCCCCATCCACAGGATCCAGGAGGAACCCCCAGCCACCCGCAGGTCTTGTCCCCTCCATGCCCCATCTCCCTGCCACACGCTGGCTAGGAACCCCAGGAGACAACTCTGCTGAGGGATGTCTCCTCCCTTCCACGGGGCCACAGGGGACCTGGCACGCATGAGGGACCCATCCCAGAGCTGGCTGTGCCCCCAGCGCTGGACTGGAGCCATGCCTGGGCCCCGCACCGCCCAGCCCCAGCACTCACTGCAGCTCTGCGAGGCAAACTCCCGGAGGTCCAGGTCCTTCAGCTGGAAGTTGACGAAGGTGGTGAGCTTGCTCGTCCGTATCCTGGCCTCTGAGAAGCGTTTCAGGTCTGCGGGGCAAGTGTCAAGGAGCCAGGAAGCAAAGGGGACTGGGACGCAACTGGATCCCCCACCCCACTCACCAGCACCACCTYCCCCCGGCCCCGCACCCCAGCCAGCAGGATACGAAGCACCAGGATCTTGGGGAACTTCTGGATGCTGAATTTCTTTGTGCACCTTGTCCTGGCTTTGCAGCGACAACATGTCTGCAGAAGATAAATCATGTGAGCCGTGGCCCAGGGAGCACGTCAGCCATGCAGGACACTGAACTGAGGAGYCCTGGGGATGGGGAACGAAGGGGAACGGGCCCAGCCTGGGCCACAGCAAGCGCTCCCATCTCCGTGCCCCGTGCCCCGTACCCCATACCGGTTTCTCGTCCCCGTCTAGCACATCCTCTTTGGTGAAGAGTCGTAGACAGTCCATGAGGGTCACCTCGCCATAGCCCTTCTGTGGGAGCACAAAGCTGGGTCAGGTTGCCTGGGGCATGGGGGGACAGTGGGGACACAGGGGCATGGGGCCACCCTACCTTGGGGATGGGCAGAGACAGGTCCCAGAAGGGGTCAAAGGCTGTGGAGCAGTAGCCACATTCGCTGCAGGTCAACGAACTCTTCAGCTGCCCAACGAAGAGGTCTAGCGGGAACAGGACAAGGAGGGGTGAGACACCCCCGGCTCCCGCCGYGGTGCCCAGCCCCGCCCTGCCCTCCTTCCCCGCAGCCCCATTTTCCTTCCCAGGCCCATGCTCACCCCCGATCCGGCTGTCTTCCCTCTCCTGGTACCTCCTCCACATCTGGCGGCTCTTCTCATCGTCACTGCGGGAGGTGAGGAGACAGAGGGGGGATGAGTGCTGGCCCGGGTGCCACCGGGCCCCCAAGGGGACCCATCGCCGTCCCAGGGCCTGGCTCACGGGCAGCGAGTTTGTCCGTGGGGACGGCCAGCATCCGCCTGCCGCCCCGCTCCCAGCCCGCCGCTTACGGGAGGTGGTCCAGGGTGTCCGTGCTGGCCCGCGGCCGCACCAGCACGCGGTTCACCTCGCCGTGCAGCCCGTCGAGGAGGAAGCGCAGGAACTCCTGGGCGTCCTGCTGGCTGGAGGAGACGCGGGGCACGGCGGGTGAGCGGCGGCTCGGCCCCCACCCCGCGCCGCCCGCCCCGGGCCCCCAGCCCCCTTACTTGTAGCCGACGAAGCGGGGGGCGTATCTCTGGATCTGCGTCTTGAACTCGGAGGGGCTCACGCAGTCGTTGGGGGACGAGGTCCAGAGCAGCTGGATCAGCTTTGCAAACTCTGCCGGCGGAGGGGCCGCTCAGCGGCACGTGGCCGCCCGCCCCCGGGGCTCGCGTGGGCTGGGCGCGCGCGGGGGGTCCCGCGGCGCCGGCAGGGGAGGAGGGGGCGCGGGGTAGGGGGCGGCGGGCAGGTGGCCGGCGGTACCTGACATGAGCGCGGTGCGCGTGCGGCTGTTGTTGTTGAGGTCCCGCAGGTACTGGTTCTGCAGGCAGTAGTCCCGCAGCTCCTTGGTGTTGCTCAGGCACTGCAGGATGGAGTTCATGAAGCACTGGGGGAGGCAGAAAGGAAAACCATGGCAACGGAGGCAGCGGGAGGCAGCGGCAGCGGGGGCCCCCGCGCAGGCGGGCGCCGGGGCGGGCAGCGGCCAGCGACGAAGCGGTGCAGGGCTCTGTGGGGAGCGCCGCTGCAGCGCCCCGGGGCCGTGCC
>NW_028186623.1:4533015-4534479 GCF_003343005.1 Rhea americana | reverse complement strand
GCCCGCTCGCCCGGGGCTTTATCTAGGACACGGCGCTGCTTGGAGACGGCGGAGGAGAGCTGGAGAGCTGGCTCACGCGGCTGGGGACTCCCCGAGGCTGCGCCGCGGGAGGGGGACAGGGCACCGGGCACGGCGCACCGGGCACGGCGCACCGGGCACGGCGCACGGGGCACAGGCTCTCCTGCCGCCGGGCTCGGCGTGCCGAGCTCCCGCCCGCGCGCCGGGAGAGCCGGAGCTGCCAGGCTTACATAAGTGCCGGGATCCTCCTCTGCCGGCCCCCCGGCCCTGCTCCCCGTCTCCGCGGGGGTAGGAGACCTGCCGCGGGCACGGCGGCTCCGGGCCGGGCCGGACGCAGCCCGGCGGCACGGCCTGGAGGGGCCGGCCTGGCCCGCGAGTCTCCTCCTTGCAAAGGGCAGCACGCCGGAGCACCGGGATTCGGCCAAGGTCACCGTCGGGGCAGAGCTGGGACGAGCACCCCGGAGCCCCGACACCCGATCTCGGCTGCTCTCCGCGCCCCCCCCCCCGCCCCAGCGCTCGGCCGTGCCTGCCTCCCCCGCGCTGCCAGGCGCCGGGGGTGCCCGGGCAGAGGCGGCAGGAGCCCGGCCGCAGCGCGACCCCCGCGCCGCGGGGCGCAGACCCCCTCGCCCACCTCGCCTGTTGCTCTCCCGGGTGTTGCACCGCGGCCAGCGGGGACGGCCGCCCACGCCGGCATCGCCGTCCTGCAACACGGGAGACCCCCCGAGGGGGAGCAGGGGCCGTGGGGCGCCCCCTCCTCCCCGGCACGGGCAGGGGCAGCCCCCTCCCTGAGCCCCCTGCCCGGCGCTCCCGCGGGGGATGGGGGGGGGGTCCGGCGGGGGCGCGCAGGGCTCGTACCTTGGTCTTGTTGAGGACCAGCCCCACGAAGGTGGAGACCAGCAAGGAGCCCGGCATGGAGGCGCGGGGGCGCAGGTCCTTGTGAAGGTCGGGCAGCGCCGGGGGCTCCTCGGGCAGCGTCACCGTGTAGGAGTCCCTCATGATGCCCCCGGCGGGTGCTCAGGCGAGAGGAGCCGGCGAGGGCCGGTGCTGCCGGGGGGGATGCCCGGGGGCCCCACGCCACGGCCGGCGGGGGGTGCAGGGGCTCGGGGCCTGGGCCGGCCGCTGCTGGCGGGCACCGGCGGGCGGCCGTGCCCGGGGGAGCGACCGCGATGCCGATGCCGGCTCTGGGGCTGACGGCACCTGAGCGGCTCTGACATCAAATGGGTGGAGAGGAGGGAGCAGGGCTCCGTGACGGCCAGCCCCCGCCGCGCCGCGTGGTACAGCGAAGCCGGGAAGCCAGGGGGGCCCGCGAGGGGCGGCCGTCCCCGCGGCCCCGGCTGCCTCCGCCGCGGCCGCAGAGCGCGCTCGCAGCATCCCCGTGCCGCCCTCTCCGTCCGCCCCCTGCGACGCTGCGAGGCCGGGAGCCGCCAGCCCCAGAGCAGCACCGGG
>NW_028186623.1:4529679-4532840 GCF_003343005.1 Rhea americana | reverse complement strand
GCCCAGCACCGGTCCCCCGGGGACCCGCTCCCCGGGGGGGTGGGGGGGGTCTGCAGCCCCGCGGGATGCAGATGCTTGGCTGAGTTGCGGGTTTCTTGGCAAAACTGGCTCAGAAGAGCCCCGGCGCGCAGACCCCGCTGCCCAGCGCCCCGCGGGGTGCTGCTGGCTGCCGGAGGGGGTGCGGGGGCTCGCAAGCACGCGATTTCCGCCTCTCGGGGAGCAGCCTCTCTCCCTGGCTAGGGCCGCCGCGGGGAGCCGAGCACCAGCAGGCAGCGCGCGGCTCTTTAGGAGCTGCACCGGCGCTGCGCTCAGAGAGCGCTTCTGCGTCTCGTCCCATTTGCCGGGGCAGAGCTACTCCAAAGCCCAGCGTGAGGCAAAGGGACCCCCCGGGCTCCCCGCAAGGAGCAGGGCACCAGCCAGTTTTGCCAAGAAACCCGCAACTCAGCCAAGCATCTGCATCCCGCGGGGCTGCAGACCCCCCCCACCCCCCCGGGGGACCGGTGCTGGGCTCGGCGGGTGCCCAGGCCGGGGGGAGGGGGGGACCTGCACCCTCCTGCCACCCCTCCAAGCACGGGGGAAACCGAGGCACAGAGCGGGCTGGGCTCTGGCTCCGCTCCTGCAGCAAGGGCAGATGCGGAGGCCGGCAGGGAGCCCGGGCGTCCCGGCCCGGCATCTCCCTCCGGCATCGCTGGCCGCAGCAGGGCGAGCGAGGACTGAGGCTTGCGGCTGCTCGCGCGGGGAAATTTCCACGGGCAGCCGAGGCAGGGAGCGCGCTGGGCCGCGCGGAGGGCAGCCAGAGCCGCCCGCCTGAGCAGGGCTCGGGGTGAAGGGGACGCAAGCAGCGGCCGCTTTGCTCTGGTGTCAGCCCCCTTGGTCCCCCCCACACGGCAAAGCCGGAGTCGGTGGCTGCTGTTTGCATCCTAATTGCTGCGGCTGCAGCCTCTCCTGTCCGCCGTGCGAGCTCTGGCACAGCCGGCGGAGGGGCTGATTGCGGGGAGGGGAGGGGAAGGGAGGGAGACTATTTTTGGCACCAATAAAAATATCCGAGGAGGCATCTTGCAGCGTTATTCATCTGCAAGGCCGGGGCTTTTTGCATCACAGCAGGACGGCTGTCGTAATCGCCGCGTGCRTGTGCACGCGCGCGCGCGTGTGTATATGTACACACCCCGCGGTGTGTACACTGTACACACCCCGGGACACAGCGTGCGAGCGGGGGTTCACGCCCCGCCGGCCGCACGGGTGCCCCACAACGCGCTTGTGCACCCCCCACCCCGCCCGGGTGCCACAGCCCCCCGCTCTGCGCGTGCCCATGGGGGGCAAGCACGGGCCGCTTGCACAGTGCACCCCACGCACTGCGCGCCCCGAGCCGACGCGCTGGCTGCCCGGCCCTGCGGACTGGCGGCGGCCTCCGAGGCAGGATTTGCCCCAGGGTCCGGCCGGCCCCGAGCGGTGCACGGAGGTGCCAGAGCACCCCCCTCTCCGTGGGGGAGGCACTGAGCTGGCTCAGCCGGTTTCAGGGCAAGAGCGGGGGAACTGGGCAGCGCGGGATGCACAGCATCCCGTGATGAACCTCCTCGCCTGCGGCCATCAAGCTCCAGGGACCAGATATGGCAGAGCATCTCCCTCCAGGCACCTGGGCTCTCCGGGCAAGGCCGGAGCTGGGGAGCGAAGGGAGCCTTGGCTGGACATCATTGCTCGGAGCCAGCTACCTGTCCTCAGGTGTCCCCTCCGCAGCGGTGACCTTCCGCCACGGGCCCGACGGGCACCGCAAAGGCAGCCAGGGCAGGGACTGGCTGCAGGCCAGGGCTGTCAGCTGCTCGGGACGGGACTGCAGAGAGCTGCCGGCGATCTTGCGAGCGGCTCTGGCCTTCTGACCCTGCGCTCGCCCAGGGCGGTTAATGGGGTGGCACGGCTCCGGCTCTGCCCCCCGCCAGCAGCCTGCCCTCCCCGGGAGCCCGCAGAGGCGCGGGAGCACCGCGCCGCGCGCCTCCGCTCAGCCAGCGGGCCCGCAAACCGCGGTGCGGAGCCGCGGTGCGGGTAGGCGCCAAGGCGGGCACCCTCGCCTCCCAGGCACGATCTCCTCCGGCTTGGCCCGCGCCCGCTCCGAGGGGAGCGGGTGCTGCTGGCCCTGCGCCCGGCTAATGGGGCAGAACCGACGGCAGCGCCGGGGCCCTGACACGCACTTCCCTCCTGCCCCCCGGCTTGTTTCCGGCACCTGGCACCACCGCGGGCGCCTGCGGTCTGTTTTACAACCGGATGCATTTGCTTCCCAGCTTGGAAAAGCCGGGGAGGGGGGAAGAGCACGAGAGTGGAAAATAGCAGGTGAGCAGCCGGGGAACCCAGCCCCGCGGCACGGGTGCAGCCTCCCCGCCTGCCCAGCACCCAGGACGACCCCCAGGGTGCATTCAGACCCCCCAGGCCACGGTTTGGGGGTGGCGCAGCCCCTCGCTGCCCCAGGGGGTCCCCGCTGCTCGCGCGGGCTCGCCCAGGCGCGGGGCACCCTCTGCCCCCGGCGGTGAGGGTGCCGGGGCAGACGTGTGCAGCGGGGGGCAGGCAGCAGCCTGGAGGCTGCTTCCGTGGCCCGGTGCCCTTCCCCGGCCTCTTCCCGATCGCTTTGGCCCAGGGAGGGATGCCGGGGCACCAGCCGAGAAACCTCCTGTCCTGCGCTCGGGGAGGAGACGCTCCCGGCTCCCCTCTCCCCGCCGAGGTGGGCTGGAGCTGCAGGGGAGCGCAGGGCAGGTCAGCCCCGGCCCCAGGCAGGATCCGACCGGAGCTCGGAAGGGAACCCAAGCGGAAAATCATCCGCCTGCTCTCCCGCGAGCGCCCGGGCCGGGCGGCGCACGCGGTGCCGGCGCCCAGCCTGCGCTTGGCGGACGGCGCGGCGCTGGTTTATACCTGGGGCACCCAGCCCTCCGCCACCACCGGTGACGCCGCACGGAGCGTCACAGCCATGGAAAAAACACTCTGTCCCCGGCGCGCCGCCAGCAGCGTGGCCGCCGACCCCGTGGCCACTGCCGGCTGCCGCAGCCACGCGGAGCAGCACGCTGCCTGCTCGGGGCTGGGCGCCCGGAGCCGGCCGGGCCAGGCGGTACCTGCCATCGGGAGCTTGCGGGACGCCGGTGCGAAACCCGGCCGGCCCCTGGGCACCGAGTCCCCGTCGC
>NW_028186623.1:4528027-4529387 GCF_003343005.1 Rhea americana | reverse complement strand
TTTCAGCACAAGCCGGCACGGCCCGCGCGCCCCGAGACGCCCCGGCTTCGCTCCCCCCCGGCTGCCGGCAAGCACCACGTACCGGGGGGTCCCAGGCGGGCGCGCCGCAGCCGCCGTCGTCCCTCTCGCGGGGCTGGCCGGCGTAGCTGGGGCCGGCGTAGCTGGGGCCGCGGGGCGCCGCGGGGAGCCCGTCGCGGCCGCTCTTCCTCCCGTAGCTCTCCAGGTAGTCGCGGACGTAGTCGGAGCGGGCGGCCGCCTGGTAGAGGGTGCGGGCGGCCGGGGGGCCGGCGGCGGGCGCGTAGCCGCTGTCCGAGGCGTGCAGCCCCGCGAACTCCCGCGCCAGGTCCGAGTGGCTGGTGGATTTGCGACGGCTGAGGGGGGCGGCGGCGGGCCCGTAGCCCGGGGGGCTGCCGGGGGGCCCCGTGAAGGCGTAGCACGCGCCCCCCCCGCTCAGCCCCCCGGCGCCCGGCGCCCGGGGCTGGCTGCGGCCGTACGCGGGGCTCAGGCGAGCGCCCGAGTCGGGGTACAGGGTGAGCCGGCCGGCATCGTAGCCGCTGCTGGGGGAGAGCCCCGCGTGGCGGCAGCGGGCGGAGGCCAGGTAGCTGGCGGCGGGGCTGGTTTTGAAGCCGATCTTGTCCTTGTCTGCGTAGGACRCGGCCAAAGCGGAGCCGTAGGAGGAGGAGTAGGAGCTGTAGCCGGCGGGCACCCTGCYGTAGGCGGTCTCGGCATAGCGGGACGAGTCGACGTACCGCTTCAGGGTGGAGGAGAGCTGGGACATGCTGCAGGCCGGGGCTCAGCAGGCTCCGCTGGAGGCATCGGCTGCAAGAGAAGAGCCCGGCGTCAGCGCCCGCGGGAGCCGCGGAGACCCCGGAGAGCCGGCAGCCCTCCCGGAGAGTCGCGGGAAGTCCGCGCGCTCCACCCCGCTCCCCGTGGCGGAGGCTGACGACCCCCGTGCCGTGCTGCAAGCAGTGCCCGGGGGGCTGCTCGAGGCCGGCCGGGGGCTGCCCCCCACGCTCGGGGCCTGGCGGCCGGCCCCGTGCGCCGCCTGCTCCCAGCAACRGCTCGGGCCGACACGAACCGTCGCGGCCAGGCGGCTGCGGTGGCCCCCGCCGCCCGGGCAGCCCGTATCCAGCTCGGACCCGGCGGCTTCTCCCCGAGGGGCAGCAGCAGAGGGGGACAGGCGGGACGGAGGCGCCCGGAGCAAATGCGGAGCCAGCCCAGCGCTCGGCAGACGCGGAGCGGCGCAGGGATGCGCCCCGCGGTCCCCGAGGCCAGCGGCAAAGCGGGGCTCCGTCGCTGCCGCCGCCGCTTGCAGCGCCCCGCAGCCCGCCGGTCCGGAGCCGGCCCGAGGGCCTGGCCC
>NW_028186623.1:4524516-4527672 GCF_003343005.1 Rhea americana | reverse complement strand
GCCCGGCCCGACCCAGCCCGACCCCGCTCTCGCACGTCCGGGCACGGGCACGGGCACCACCGCCTGCCCGGCAAGGCGAGGGGCCACCGCAGCGCCGCGGTCCTCCCGCGGGGACCCGGGCGTCCTGCTCAGGGTGAGACACTGGGCGCCCGGGCACGGGGCGCCCGCGCCCTGCATTTTCCACCGGCAGCCGGGCGAAACCGATCCACGCGAAACCGGAGCCGGCGGGAGGGGAGGGAGCGCCGCGCGGCGGGACGGGGACGAGCCCCCTCCACCGCCCCCAGGTGCCCCCACCCTGTCCCAGCTAACTCTGGCGTGGAGGTGGCCTGGGAGCACGTTAAGAGACGGCAGTGGGGAGCGCTGTGGGCCACCGCGGCCTCCTGGCCACTAGCCCAGCTTGGTGGCCGGCYGGCCACCTCCTGGTTGCTGTTGCTACTGCGGAGAGGAAACTATGTACAAGCAAGAGCAAGCCGGAGCGCACAGACCTGTTTGGGAACGGAGGGGTGAATAATCCGCTTCCAGGCAAATGCTCCCGCGAAAACACCCGGCGCTTCCCTGCCAGGCCCTGGCCGCCCTTGCCAGCGCTGGGAGGGACCGGCAGCGGCTTTGCCAGCCGGGATTCGCCGTGCACGGTGGGGAACGGCGCTCGGAGGGACACGGCGCCCTGGCCCGGCCGCTGAGCCCCTCAGCTCCCGGAAAGCGCCTGCCTGGCCCGGCTGCCCACCTGGCCGGGGCACGGAGCAGCCGGGCTGCGACGCTCTCCGCTCCGCGTGCCCCCGGCCGGCCGAGGCGCCGCAGCCCCGGGCTCCGCACGGCCRCCTCCGGGCCGGCCCCAAGCATGCAGCAGCCCGTCCTGCACCCACTGCCCACCCGGGATCTCTGCTCCGGGGCGCGCGGTGCCACCGCCGCCGTGGGCAGCGGCTCGCCTGGGTGCGTGCAGGGTGCTCTGCCCCCGGGAAAGGTGCTGGCGCTGGAGCGGAGCGCGGCAGGTGCTTTCCGGCAGCGGGACAGGGCGACGCAGCGCAGATGCGCCTGGGCCATGCGGAGCAGCCCGGAGCGGGATGTGGGAACCAGGAGCAGAAACCTGGCCCGGACATGGGCGCTAACCTGTCCGTGTTACAGGGACGGGAGCGACCTTACCGTGTCGGACCGCTGCGTCTACCGCGACCGCCTGCCCCRCGCGGACCCCAGGGCTGCGGGAGACCAGAGCAAGCCGTGAGCCGGCGGAGCTGAGGGGGTGTGAGAAAACCCCGGATCCTCCCATTGCTTCCTGGCCCGCGCGGCCCCTCCCTGCCCACAACAACGCTGAGCTTTCCTCCCGCCTGGCACAGCCCCGGGCCGGCACCGCTGAGTCAGGCCTCCTGCACCCTCATTATCCTCCCTGGGCGTCCGGGGAAGCTGAGGCACGGGAACGTCCGGTCCGCTCYGTCATCATAYGGCCGGGGAGCAGCCGGCAYGGAGAGGGGGCCCAGGAGTCCGGGCACCGCAGGGGCTGCTCTCCCTGCTGGGCAATCCTCCCCCAGGCTCCAGCTCCGGCCTCCAGCCCCGGACAGCCTCCCCAAGGGACGGGCACGATGGGAAAGCTCCAGGCTGCAGTAGCAGAGGCAGACGAGCAGGGAAGGACGCTTCCCGGGCACCCTGCTGCCTCTGCAGCCGCTGCCCTGCACCTGGGCCCTGGCCAAGGCCGTGTCCCCTCCGCAGCCTGCGGAGCACCCGGGCAGGCTCAGCTTACACAGCCCCAGCTCGGTCCAAGGTGCCACCGCACAGCTGCCTCTCGCTTACGCAGGCTTGGAGCAGTGTCCGCGTCCCCCGAGACACCGAGTCCAGCCTGGAGGTTACGGAGGGAGCAATTGCCGGGACGGCGGGTGCAGAGGGGACACGGCTTGGGGAGGAGGAACTCCACGTCCACGTCCCCGCGGTGCCCTAGGGCTCAGGGCAGCCCCCGGCCCGTGCGCGGGAGATGAGGCCAGGCACGGCTGCATTTCCCGCGGGGAAAGGCAGCCCCGGGCAGCCCTGGCTGGAATGCGCTCCGGTGGGATTGCTCCTGCGAGCAGCCCATGGGAAGCAGCAGGCAGGGAGACCTCAGAGCCCTGGGGCTCTCCCAGCAGCCCTGTTCCAGCACCGGTGCCCAGGCCACGCGTGCCACCGCGGCTCCGGGGCTCCCCCGTGTCACTCGCGCTCGCTCCCATGGCTAAGGGACCGAGGTCACGCGTGCTGCCAGGGGCGAGCCCAGCCAAGGCCCTTCCCGCRGCAAAGGCATGCCCCTCGCCGGCACGGGGCCTGAGAACCCTCCAACTCGCTGCACGTGCTGGCTGGGAGTCACCGGCCTGGATTCACCCGGTGCCGCTGACACATACCCGCCTGGCTGCAAAACCTGCTCCTCCGCCCTCCCGCCGGGCCACCCCCCGAGGCAGCAAAACGCCAAACCCACGGGGAACCCTGACCTAGGACCCATTGCGTTGAGGTCTGCGGGTGGAGAAAAAAGAAGGGACCCCAGGGGAGCGCCGCGGGCGGCGAGCGCTGGGCGACGAGGAGGCTGCGGGGAGCAGCGAGGCGCCAAGGCTGAGCGGCCGGCAGCTTCTCCCCAGGGTTTTACCCGGGCAAAGGAAAAAGGGGAGGGCGGGGGGGTGGAGGTGGGGTCGTGCCGAGTCCTCCTCGCAACGCCTCGCCCCCCGGCCCCGCTCCGCCTCGCCCCCCGGCCCCGCTCACCTGCGCGAGGGGCGGCCGGCGGGGCGGGCCCGGGGCCGAGGCCGGCCCGGCCGCGGGGCTCCACGGCGGGGCTCGGTGCTCCGCGCCCGTCCTGCCGCCTCGGCCGCTTCCTCCGGGGCCGGAGCAGAGCGAGGGATGCGGAGGGGCCGGCGGCGCCCCACGGCCCCCGGCTCGGCTCCTCCGCCCTCCGGGGACGGGGCGAAATGGCCCGAGGGGGCTGTGCCGGAGGGCCGCGGGGCCGCGTAAAAACACCGCGGCAGAAATTCACGGCTCGGGTTACCGGCTAGATAAATATAGTGTCTTTATCTGGCCTCACAGGGCGCCGAAAGGCTCCTCTCACATTCCAGCTTCGGGAGGGCTTAAAGGGGCCATGAGCCCCGGGGGGCTGGCGGCCCGCGGCGAGGGGGTGCCAGCAGGGCAGCAAGAGGGGGGCCGGGGCGCTGCGGG
>NW_028186623.1:4518616-4524180 GCF_003343005.1 Rhea americana | reverse complement strand
GGCGTTTTCCTCCCTGCTGCCCGGGAACAGGGGACCCCCCCTCCCAACCCGGGACCCCCCCGGGGGTGCCCGGCCCCACCTACCCCGCTTGGCCGGCGTCCCGGCGTCCCCRCGGCTCCGCCGGAGCCCCGGCCCCGAGCTCACAATGGGGCCCGGCCGGCAGCGACGCGAGGGCACGGGGGGCCCCTGTGGAGCCCCCCGCACCCCACAGACACGCGGCTCCAGCACACGACCTAGGGCTTTATTGTGCAGACAGAGGGCAGCTCTTGACGGATGGGTTTCCTGTTGTTGCTTCCGGAAGGGGCTTCGTTTTCTCCTTTTTTTTTTTTTTTGCCCCCCTTTTAACAAAGTTTCTTTTACGACAAGCTGTGGGAACAATTACAAATGTTCACAAAAAAATGAGGCTCGAGACGCACCCGTGCGCAGCGGGCTGGGCTCGGCGCCCGCCCTGGCACCCGCCGGCGAGCTTCGGCAGCGCTAGGCAGCAAGCGAGCGGGCAGGGCCGGGGCGGGGGGCAGCTCGCGGCGCGCGGAGAGAAGCGGGGGGCGACCAGCAGCCGCCGTGAGTTGCRTTTCGGCACGGCCCGGGGACCGCGGGGAAAGTTCGCCGGGGCCAGGGCTCGCGTTGCACCAGCCTGGCTCCTTCTGCCCGCACCTCCCGCTGCCCCGGGCCGGCTCCCTCGGCGCTCTCACCCCGCCGGGCCCGGGAAGCAGTGCCGAAAGAGAGGGAGTGAGCGGGGGCAGGAAGGGGAGGGGGCACATGGGCTTCTCCCAGCGCCTGGCACGGCCGGGGCCCGGAGGAAGACTGCGCTGGAGGAAGGCTGCCGAGCCTCCCCTGKGGGCCCGGGGCAGGCAGGGAGGAGGGATGAGGACCTTCAGGTGCTTCCTCAGGGAAGATGTGCAGAGAAGGGTAGACGATGAACTCCCTGCAGAGACCTGGGGGGAGGTCAGGGTCCCTCGGGGAGTCCCCTCCAGGCCACCGGGACCTYGGGGCAGGGGCGCCCGGGCGAAGGCAGGGCTGTCGGCCCCCGCAGGGAGCGAGGGCCAGGCTGCTGCTAGCTCGGAGAAGCTCTGCTCGCCTCCACCRCAAGCAGGTGCTGGCAGCAAGTCTCTCGTCACAGCTAAGGACCGGTCGTCGGGGACAGCAAGTGACGGATGGCTTGGGCTCGCGCAGCCCCAAAGCACCCGACRATGTCTGGATGCCTCGCTTCAGCTCAGCAGAAAAAATAAAAAACAGATTACAAAAAACTCAATTCCAAAGCAAGCTGGCAGTGAGAGCCCTCCCAGGGCCCCAGCGAGCCCCGAGAAGGCGGCTGCCTTCGGCGTGCCTCTCCCAGAGCCGCTTCCCTCCCTCCTGCCAGCCGCGCCGCCCTGCGCCCGGCTCCCTGCTCCTTTCCCCGTGGGTGCCCAGGCAGGGTTCCCGTCCCGCCCGCTCCCACCTCAGCCTCCCCTCGGCAGCTGGGGCTGCCTCCGGGCTGCGGGAGCAGGCTGAGACGTCACCCAGTCACTTCAGTAGCGGCCGGGCCGGGCGGGAGCCCCGGCAGCCCCATCTCCTCCGGGCGCGGGCTCTGCACCCAGCCCAGACGGCCCTCTGCACACCCTCGCRCCCTCCCTCTCTCTTACCTCTTAGTCCAGCTGTCTTTCCCCGGGTGAAAACAGGCAAAAAATGACAGCTAAAGGGATGGGAGAAGCTGGCTCTGTGCCYGCAGCCGGAGCACGGCAGCCGGAGCAAGCTCGGGGAGGTGCGATGGGAGAAGCAACGCTGCCTAGCGGAGCCACCATGCATGGGCGCGGGGCAGTGCCGGGGGTGCGTGCGCGTGCGACGGCGGGTCTCAGCGCAGGACGGGGGCTAGCGTTAGCTGTACGGCTATATAGAGATAACATAGAGATTGCATTCGTTTCGAATCGTTCGGCTTCTCTTTCCAAGGGCCACGTTCCAGCGGTGGGGAGCGGGTTTGCTTGGGGGGGGCTGTGTGTGTGTGTGTGTGTATGGGTGAGCGAGTGTGCGTGCTTTTCCTTTCACAGGGACACGAAGTCCACGGCTTGCAGGAGAGGCAGGGAAAGGAGAAGCAGCAGGAGCCATGAAGTGTTCTGGATCAAGAGGCTGAAGCCGGCACATTTCTCCAGTTTGTCTGTAAGGAGGGGAAAGGGAGAGAGAGAGAGGAGGTGCCATGAGATCCCCCCAAAACAGGCATCAGGCTGGATGTTTTAAGGGGTGTTGGGCTCACCCTCTTGCCTGGTTTCTGCTGCAGACATGCAGCATGTCCAGGCCTAGCCCATCACCCTCAGCTTTCCCTCCCACYTTGTGCCCTCATAGTGGGAAATTTTGGAGGCATGGAGACCCCTGGGAAACATCACATCCTGCGTCTGCCTGCCCGGRGTGACAAGGGGAGAAGCACCAGGTGAGACAAAGAGATCTGCAACTGGGGGACTGTTCCTGGGGGAAATGGGGATGGAAAATCCCCTCTGCACTCCCGCTCCAGACCACGAGCCTCTTGTGTGCTTCCCCAGCCTACCTGTCCCCTTTACTAGGGCTGACTACGAAGCATCGGCTACGAGAGGGCTCCTGGTTTGCTGCCTGGTTTGGCTTGTCTGGTGCCCAGTGCTGGGACCGCAGTTCAGCAAAGGGTGGGGAGGGAGACTGAAATGGGGCAGAGTGAGGCCATCTGTGGGGCTGACYGCTTTGCTGTCCTGAATATGGGCACATAAGGCTTAGGAAACATTGTCAGGGCTCTAGGAGGATTAGGAGACATAGGCAGTCATGGATTTCATTGCTGGCCTTACCTACCTAAGGGGCAGGTGGGAAGGAAAGGCTGAGTGGGAGCCAGAGGCCAAACTCACCTTTGATGACAGTGATGTTCTTTATCTGGTTGCCGGTGTAGTCATTGGTGGCCTTCAGCTCGCACATGTAGACGCCCTCGTCGCTGGTGGTGAAGCTCTGCAAGTAGAGGCACACCAGGTTCTTGTGCATGGTGACGTTGGCCCGGTTCCGGTAGGCATTCTCAGAGACGCTTATGGTGCTGTGGATGACGTGCTTCCTGTTGTCCTTGGTGATGCTGAACTCATAGGTCAGGGGGTTGCTGGTTTTGTTCTCATAACGGCAGTCCACCCGCAGACTCTGGCCCAAGAGGCAGGCTCTCAGGTCCTTGATCATCTGGCAGTGGGTGGCCTGGAGGACTTGGAGAGACAAGCAGGGGTTGGACAAGGAGTGGTGAGTGCTGGGGATGCCCACGYAGCTTCCCAGCCCTCCCAGGTGCCAAATACCACCCTGGAGAGARCTGAGCTGGGCTGCCCCTTCCCCAGACACCTCACACCCTGAGCCCTCCATGCTCCAGCATGCCCCATCCGCAGGTCTTGGACCACCGTGTGCAGATCCCTGGCACCCACAGTGCACGGGGAATGCCGGAGCCCTGCACCCCCCGGCTCTGAGAGCTGCTGTGTGTGTCTGGCTGGTTGCGGCCAAGGTCGCTAGATGGCAGGGAGGGGATCTGTCGCCCGCCAGCCGTACCTGTCAGGAAGACGGCGATGCCGACTGTGGGGTTCATCTCTGCGCCGGGGTGCCCGGAGGCAGCTGTCAGTGTGAAGGGAGTCTGGGCAGGGAGAGAGGGAGGCAGTTAGCCAGGATCCTCCCTGGCATGAGGATGTGAGCACRGAGATGTGCACAGACACACACGCACGGCAAGGATGGGCAGACAGCGTCTTCCTGCACAAACGATGGTGCTTTGCCTGCTCCTCATCATGATATCTGATCCACTGAGCAGAGACAGGCTGGTCCTGCCAAGGAGCTAGGGAACAGGGTAATCAGGGTCTGGCTCCCATCACCTTCCCATACCCTTAGGCAGTGCCAGCCACGCTCTTTACCCTGTCTGGATGCCACACACCAGGCGTTAAATTAGCGTGGCACAGACCTGCAGCTGTCTGCAGTGAGGCTTGTGTCTGCAGCCCTCCCGGCCCTCTGCCCCACACYCCGGCTGGGTGCCTGCTCGAGGGATGGGGAGCAGAAGCCAGGACCTATCCCTGGGCCCGTACATCACGGCCAGACCCCTCCGTGGCTTGCAGCGAGYGCGGTGCCAGGTGAGGACCCTCCCTCCGTGCCGTTGGGCGGCCAGGCCTGCCAGCCCCCCCCTCCGCAGCACCAGCGGGTGAGCTCAGCAAAGATGACTCATTGCAATGCAGTGAGGGAAAGGGGCCAAGAGCCGCGAGAAGGAGGGAGGAGGCAGCCAGACAGGGAACCAAGGCTGCCAGAGGATGGCACCAAGTCTCYAAGGGCTGAGCTAAGCTTGCCGAGTCATGGGGAGGAAGGCTTTTGGGGTGGGAGAGTCCCCCCTCTACACCCCGGTCTGGAGCTCATCTCTCTCTAGGCTGCCTTGCAGTCTGCACTGGTAAGGCGCCCATGGATTTACCGTCAAAACCCTGGGAGTGCTGACAGCCCAAACCAGCCAAGAGGAACTGGTTAAAAGGTTTGCAGTCCAGCCAAGCAACTGCATAGGGAATCCAGCCGCAGATATGCGGAGCGGAAGGGTAGGGCGGGGGAGCAGCGAAGCCGAAACTGGGGCTGAAGGACACACCAAATGGTTCCAGTTAGTCCTCCAGGCTAGGGGATGTGTGCCTGGGTCCAGCCCTTTGGGAGCCAAGGCCAGCAGAGAGAAGGATGGATAACTGGTTTGCCCATCTGAACCTGACTAAGCATCCAGGGAAGAGCTGGGAATGGTCTGTACTGCAGTCAGCTGGATTTTTCTACTTTGCATTTTTGGGGTTTTTTCATATAACATTTGAACAGGAAATACCAAACCCATTTGCTCACTATGAAGCTGTGAAGGTTCTCTAAATCCACAATCCCCAACCCAGGCCAGGAATAAAAATTACCTTCTGTTCAATCATGATGAGCAAGAGATTTCATATGGAGGACAAGGGCATGAGGGAGGAGGCTGCCTGAGCCTCTTTCAGTTCCTAGAAACTGGCCCTTGCCCCTCGCTTTAACATTTCTCAGCCCCAAACCTCATTTCCTTGGACAGCCTGGAACACCCTTTAGGTCACAACCAGCCTTTTCTCCAGAAAATCAGTGCAACTGAGCTCCTGGAGAGCGGGAATCCCCCCCCCCCAGTCTACAAACAAAGGGAACTAGACCTTCTAGACTTGATGCCCTTGGGTCCCTTGTCCTCCTTCTCTCCTCTTGGCAGTGGCATCAGCAGAAGGGTTAGCCAGGCAGCCCTCGCCCTCGCCCTCGCCCCCGGGGCTTTCCGCGGGGACAGGACTCACAGGGACGGCCACGTCGGAGCGGCTCCTGCTCTCGCAGAACAGAGCTTGGGCACCGCGGGCTCCAGCACCTGCACCGGCACCTCTGTGCCCGCCACGCTGAGGAGCTCAGGGTCTCAAACAGGCCGTCGGGGACGGCGGAGGGCGGGGAAGCCAGGCAGACAGAGTCGGACAGCGTGGGAGAAACGACGTCTGCCCCCGGCCGGGCGCGGGAGCGGCTGCCAGCGAGCGGGGGAGCGTCCGCCGCGCGTGGGGGGGCCGCCGTGCGCCCGCGTGTCCGTGCGCGCGGGGGGAGCAGGGCACGCGGCA
>NW_028186623.1:4510492-4518021 GCF_003343005.1 Rhea americana | reverse complement strand
CCTGCACCGAGCCCCCCCCGCCCCGAGCCGCACGGCAAGGGTACCCACCCCCCGCCTCCCCCACGCTGGGGAGGGGGCACCCAGGGATGAGGCTCGCTCCGTGATGCTGGTGGCCCCACACCTCATGTTCTAGGCCAAGCGCTGGTGGCAGTGAGGACCTTAAGGAGGGTTTGTGCCTCCCAAGCTCCCATCAGCGATCGCGTGGTGGGGAAGGGGCTAAGCAGAGCTGCTTCTGCACGGGCAGACCCCTCTGGACCCAGAGGATAGCCTGGCAAAGACCCCCTCCCTGCCCCCGGGCAAGGCAGGGATGGCAGGAGAGGAGGGCAGCAGCCAGGGAGCCGATCTCCCCCRGGGATTTGGCCCGGAGGCACCTCGGGAAGGAGCGGAGGGCTGCAGGATGGCCCGCCCCATCTTCACCCCCTCCCACACCCCCTCACTGGGCTCCACAAAAATGGCTGGCACTGTGAAAGTTGATATGAAAAGTCATATTCCGCTCCAGCAGAACCTGATCCCAGGTGTCATTCGAATGCTGAGGTTTTGCAAGCTGGCTGGGCAGCAGCAGTTTTGCCTGTTCAGTAAAATCTTGCCTCCTGGTGCTCTCTTGCTAAGTGGGCTGTGGGCATGCTGCCCCAAACAGGACTTGAGATGCAGGCTGGCTGAGGGTCCCGTGATGCCTGGGGAGKGCAGAGCAGGCTTCCCAGGGGGGAGCTTGCTGCTGTGCAGAGAGCAAAGGCCTGGTCCTGTTGTGGCAGCTGGGTGTCAAATGGACCCAGACCGTGGCCATCAAACGCAGCCACATCACCTGCGTGCGACTGCACTGCTGACTGTGGATGGCACAGACYGGCAGCTATCTGATGGCAGGGTTTACGGTGTGGCACAACCTTGCAGGTGAACGCAGTGCAAACACACAGACATGTCATGCATGTTGCTGTGCTGCTAAAAATGCAAGCAGGTGTGCATCCAAACATAGCAAGTAAGAATGTGCACACACGTGTGCCCGCAGACACACATTCAGCTGCACATGTCCGCGGGTTGTGTCTCCTCCACAGCCCCCAGCTACATGRGAGTGGGCAACACGGGAATTCAAGCTCGAAGGGCAGGCTTTTGAAGTCACGCAGTTGCCCAAGGCCCATTGCAAATGACTGCAGCTACCTTTAAATTTGTGGCTGGTGGTGCTGTGGAGGCAGGCGTGATTGTGCAGTTTCTGGGCAGTGCTGGCAGGCAGCTTCCTGCCTTGGTATTTGCAGGAGGCTCCTTGCAGAAGTTCTCCCAGCTTGGTGGAGCCTCACTGCAGATTGCAGCCTGGCTGCTGTCCACGAACCAAAGAGCATCGGCCCTCAGGTCATGCCTAATGCAGAGATGGAGGAAGGTCCCCCCYAGACTGCTTCCAAAGGAGAGGAAGAGTGTGTAAGAGAAAAATTAATCGTGACATACAGACAGACAGATGGAGAGGGGGGCAGGCAGGGCAGTGTGTGCAGTGGCAGGTGTCAGGCAGAAAGATGGACAGACAGGAACAATTGGAGACAGGCAGGTTGCCAGTCAGGCAGAGTGTGGCACAGTGGTGCAGACTGACAAACAGACACCAGCAGGCACAAGGCTCAGGGAGGGACAGGCAGACGTGGGTCGATGCATTTGGACAGATGGACAAACAGAGGTAGGGCACAGACAGCCCTCCTGGGAGCTCAGATCAGCCCAGTTGCCCCTACCTCCTGTCCAGAGCGGATCCTGGCATGGCTGGGCATGCAGGGAGTCCTACTGCTCTGCAGGGGTGTGTTGGGGGCTTCGTTGCTCCCAGCTGCTGCAGRAGGATGGCTGGCAGCAGAGCCACTGAGGACCATGACTCAGGTATCTGGCAGCGCTGCAGCAGGCARTGAAGGCTGACTTTGCCCCAGTGATGTCCAGCTGCAGGAGACCCCCTTCCTCTAGGAGGGATGTGGGCCCACATCCTTCCCAAGAGGAACATTTCTCTCCTGCCCTCATCCTGCCCCTAAATGTGGGAAGAAGAGAGTCTTTCTCCCTCTCCCTGCTGCTCGTGAATCACTGCATGGCAACGCGTTGTGGGTCCTGCTCCAAACACGACAGCAGGACGCCCACGCAGCAGCCCGTCCCCACCAGCAACCGCTCGCTCCCCCCTGCTAATTGCTGGAGAGGGGGAACAYGTGGGGCCTAGCCAGCAGGCCCTGAAAGCAGCTCTTTCAGAGGAAGAGACCCTTGGCATCCTCCCAGAGGCCATTAGCAGCTGGAGAGCTACAGGATGAGTAAGGGCATCCGAGAATCAGTGCTATCCGTCTGGCCCCAGAGCACCAGCAGGCTGGAGGGCTGCGAAGCACTCACACCACTCACAGCGCTAAGCCAAACCCAGCCACTTCCCACCTCATCCATGAGAGACAAGAAGGGGAGGCTGCAGAGGCTGCTTTGCCCTTGATCGGAGAGACACAACAGCCCCTGGGAGCCCAGCAAGGCCCCATGGATGCTATATGGAGCATGGCCCAGATATGCAGCCCTTGGGGTTTGYGGCACCACTGCATGGAGCAGGGGTGGAGGAGACTACTCCCCTCCTTCCAGCCTGCAGTGCATAGCCACCGAAAACAGGTGCAGGCAGGGCTCCTGCTGCAGCACCAGTCCGGGATCTGCCGTGCTCAGGGCAGACACGACAGCGTAGCAAGGGAGGTGGCTGGCTGGCCCAGGCCCCCGCTCTGCCTTGGAGGCTTGCCTGGAGGGAGCAGAGCCCCTCCTTGGTTGCCTCTGCCTGTTTTATGACCATGTGCTGGGTACAGAGAAGCCCCAGAGGCTGAAGACCTCAGCCTAACACAGAGTGATCCGGGAGTGGGATCAGCTCCAGCGCGTGCACCGGCACTTCCACCCGCAGGAACACCGCCTCCCTCCCCTCTGTTCCTATTTGCAGGTGTGCTCTGGTGAGCAGCAAGTCCCAGGTCCGTGCTCTAACGCAGTCATGCAGGGATGCCCCAGAGTGGGAATACAGCGGTGGCCTGTCGTGGTGGCCTGCCCCGGGTGGAGGCTTTGCTGGGAAGCCGCCAGCAGCGAGTATTCATTGCAGTGTAGAGACCCACACAGTAAACCCCTGCTTCGTCTGGCAGTGCCACATTTCCACTCTGCTGGGCTCAGGGAGCCAGAGGGCCCCACCAGTGCAGCTTTCCTGCCCCACCAGAGCAGAGCAATTGTCCGTCTAGCCCAGTGTCCATCTGCCAGGGCTCACCAGCCCTGAGGGAGGTGGCGACCGTCTTCTGTCCGTAGCCTTTCCTGCCTAAGGCCAGCAAAACCTTCCTACAAGAGGCTTAGGAATTGTTGCAGKAGCCAGCCAGGACACAGGGGAGCCAACCCAGCATGGAAGTGGGAGGCGATGGAGGCAAAGAGCTCTCAGCTTGCTCCATCTGCTCCCCAGACGCAGTATGAGCACTGCTTGGCTGCTGGCTCCAAGCTCCTCCTCACTGCCTCTCATCAGATGAAGGCATGCATCACGCTGGCGCTCAGCAGTGGCTGGTTGTCTTCTGCACAGCTGCAGGGAAGGGTGAACTGTGCCTGGCAAACCTGATCTTTGAGGTCAATGATGCTGAGCTTTGAGGGACTTCAGTCTCTGGGGAAGGAGGAACATCTTTGTCAACTGAACCAGACAGCAGTTGCCAGATAATTTGTTTCCTGGCTCAGAGTTCACAGATTTGGGTCTCTTTACTGCAGTGCAAGTGGCCAGAGGCCTTGCATCCAACCTCCTTGCAAGGCAGCCATGGTCTCTGCATATGAATTTAAACTGGGGAAAGATACCATTTTCAATGGCAAAACTCCCTTCCTCCACCTGGTGAACTCCTTCCCCAGCGACTGCCCATGACCCCATGAAGACAGCAAACGGCTGTACCCATGGTGGGGTGGTCCTGGGTTGTGCAGCATTACCAGTCCTGGATGGGCAGCCGACCCCCAGAGCAGCCCTTGTTTAGATCCCCTTGTTTTGGAGGGTTTCAAGGTGTGGGGAGGGGAAAACTAGGAGGGTGCTGGCCAAAGAAAGATCTCGAGTGTGTAGTGCTGCCTCTGCCCATCCACAACCCCTGGCCTCGCTTTCCCCTCTCTGTTCCTGGCCCTAGGTGCTGGAGAGATGAATAATGCAAGCTACAGGAGATGGAAACGGCTTCCCTGCATTAACTCTTCCTACCCGCTGCGCCTTCTAGAAGTGGAAGCAGTTTATGAGCATTGCTTATTTATGAAGAAACCACCAGGCCAGGATGATTAACTCTCACCATGCAGGTTCCTGTGGATGTTTCCAGAGGAGAGGAGAGGGGATGCAGGGGTACCCTGCACTCCAGGCCAGCCAGGAACCTCCTTGTTCCAGAGAGAAGGKGGTTAAGGAAAGGCAGGAATGTTTCTCCCTTTCAGGCAGTGGCAAGAGCTCGGATCCTCRGAGAAGCTGGGGACTGTCTGGAGGACCAGCGGGAGAGGGATGCCCAGGCCTGGCTGCCACCCTAGCTGCGCACACAGGGCTGGAGCGCACACAGTGCTTCCCTTTAGCATCCCGCCAGCTGCTGCCCGCACTTGGGCTTGTGTCATCAGCTCCAGCAGCAGCTCATCTGCCCCATTGTTCGCGGGGACAATGGGAGCGTGCACCCGGGCTGAGAGCCCTCGAGACCCCCGGCACCCCGCCTCCTCCTCCTCGGCCGGCACCGGCCGCCCCGCGGGCCCGGGGGTGCCCCACGCGCCTGGGCATGCCCTCGGCACTGCCCTCCTCCCCAGYGCCAAGCCACAAGCACCATCGTCCCCGCGGCTGCAGCCGGACCTAGGTTGCATCTAGTCGTTGAGCAATTCCTTGCAGTCCGTAAGGACAAGCTGTTTGGAGCAGAGGGAGATTTTGAAGCGTTTCCCAGGCAGCTCTTTACCCGCTGTTGTCTGCTCCTGTTCGCTAGGGAGGATGGAGAGCCTYGTCCGCCTGAGCTTTTGCTGTAGACCGAGGAGGCTTGAATGCCYCATCCCCATCTCTTCTACAGTCTCTTTCAGGGATAGGAAATGAGTCATTTCACAGGTCTGTGCATCAGTATCTGCATGGAAAAACATGCTGCAGAAATTTCTTTCTCTCTCTCTCTTTTTTTTCTCCCCCCATCCAGGCCCATCCTCTGATTTGAGCTACTGAGGTCTAGGAGAGGCATTACTGATAAGGACAGCACAGCCAGAAAGAATCACTGGGCTTTTGTAATGGGGAATGCAAAGTGATGGGTAAAAGGTTAGAAACCAAGATCAAAGAAAAATATCTGCATTGTAGTGGTGGAGGGGGATACAAAAAGTTTAGTTGAAATATTGGTTTGCAATATGATAACAGACACTGACACTAGCCATTTAAGGCTAATTAGTTTATTATGAAGTTACATAATAACAATAAAAGCARATAAATGTTATTATGATTCCATTCCAAACATCAGTAAACCCAGCTGTCCAGTAATGTACAGCTAAGGTTAATACTTAGGCACACAAGTACTTACAGAAGCAYGGATACTACGTATGCTTATAGGAACCTGAGCATGGTTCTTCGGGCCACCAGTCTGCTGTCACTGTGTTACACCCCTTGGGGTGTCTTCCCCTTCTGGGGTTTTGCAACTCTTTSTGCATATGGTCCTTTGTCACGTTTTCGTTACCAGGAGAGCGCGTATTTTGTTCACGGAGGCAGCGCTGGATGTGTGATTGGAGCATGAGGCAGTATTAGCCTCGAGCTGCATTACAAGGCTGCGTTACC
This sequence comes from Rhea americana, assembly GCF_003343005.1. Lineage (NCBI taxonomy): Eukaryota > Metazoa > Chordata > Aves > Rheiformes > Rheidae > Rhea > Rhea americana. Next base: position 4,512,293 of record NW_028186623.1, on the reverse strand, counting down.
CAGATACCCACCGTCGCTCTTCAGCATACCCGCTGAGTTATTACKGCAGCCATCAAGGTGGCGGCTAGAGGCCCTCCAGCAAGCTCCGACACTTCATTTACGCTATGGCACAGGAGAGGGTTGTTTCCAAACAGTGGTGCAATGTAGCAACTTGAATTCCCGAAAATGCTGCTATGTTGGACTTTTTCCATCCTACTGCCATTCAGAGCAGGAAGCAAGTCCCAGCCTTGGGCCAGCATGAGCCTCTCGCTCTGTAATGCAATGGCTCAGGTGGAGACCTCCCAGGCTTCCCTGCACCATCGGTGCACCCAAGATGGTCACTTCCAAAGAGCCGACAGTTGCTTAATGGTGGGGATCCTGACAGGGAAATAGCAGTGCTCAGCCAGGGCTCCGGTCCAGCTGGCCAGCACCAGCACAGCCGTCATGATTCAACACTGGAATAAAAATGAGAGGAGTGGAAGGAGTTTGCAGAGATGTTTCTTAGCCAGTAGCCATCCTGCTTGGCCTCTAAGATGACAAAGCAGAGTGAATGTGTCTGTGTATAAAGGACCTGCAGTTTACCAGATGATGATATTGCAGAAAAGGCTGGAATTCCCATGTTCTTGTGGGCTTATCAAAAATAGTGTGATATGGTCCTCAGTGGTCCTCAAAAAGTATCATTTTGATGAACTTTTCTCTATTGAAAGAGTCCAAAGAGTTTTGTTACCAAAACCAAGCAGCTTTGGGGAAAGCTTAGTTAGAGGCTTAGCATAAGTCTAATTCAGACAATGCTGTTTGCAACCTTAAACTTAGTAAACTAACTCCAGGATGGTCTTTGAATTCTTGAAAAAAAAAAAAAGTAATAAACTTTAAATCCTCTATCATCAAATTTGACRATGATCTTTTGTACTGAGGATTATCTTTTCTGTTGAGAGCACTTTGCTGTTTGCAAGCATAAGGTGGCAGCAAAATCCTTCTGCACTCCCGCACCATTTTATCACCATTTCCCTAGGAAGACAAACCTTAAACACAGGTTTCATTTGTGTCTTGGAAAGAAGATTAACTCAACCAKCACGACCTCATCGCTTTCCGAGTTGTTCCTACTGTATGTAAAACATGGCTAATTGAACACGCTCAGGCTCTTTCCTTCCTTGTACCTGTTTTAATTTTGGCCTGGCAGATCAATACACTCAACAGAAAGCAGAATATGCCTTTCAGCACCCGCTCCGCTCTGAGAGTTTCCACTGGGGACAACAGCACAACCGATAATTACTGTCTGCTCGGTAACTACAAGCATGAAAATGAAACAGATTGAAACGAGCACATTGCATGCAACACCCCCACGGAAAAGGCACCACCGTTACCGTGCCCAATTGCGGTGCCCTCCGTAATGCAGCTAAGTGCTGTTGGTAAGGTCCCTCTCCAGCATTGCAAGAGATGTCAATTTTCCCACCTAAGTGACACCAGGAACCCTCCCCAAGAGTTTCCACATCAAAACCGTCCTCCTAAAGCAGCAGCAGCAGGTTTAACCCAACCCCCCCCCGCTGCGCTGGGCTGGGCGCGGACGCCAGGTGAGACCAGCCCCGCTCCCGTTTCCGGAGGCTCTTCTCTCCCGTGCTGGCGGAGGCTTGGAAACAACGCGCCGGGACTGCAAAGCAGCAGGCGGACACGAGCGGAGCGAGGCACGGCTCCGCGGCGGGCGCGCCCCCGGCGCGGGGGCGGGGCAAGGGGCGGGGCTGTGCCGGCGCGGGGGCGGGGCTTCCCCGGCTGGAGGCGGGAAAGGGGCGGGGCTTCCCCGGCTGGAGGCGGGAAAGGGGCGGGG
>NW_028186623.1:4496608-4510173 GCF_003343005.1 Rhea americana | reverse complement strand
ACGCCCGTGCCCGAGCAGCCGCGGAGCTGCCGCCCTGCGAGCCCGGTGGGGGGGGGACCCCSAGGCGGTAACGCCCTGAGTCCGTCTCTCTGCACATTCCCTCCCCACGTACTGTCCGCGCCGCTCGACGGCATCCGGCAGGGAAATAAGTTGGGTTGGGGGAGAGCGAGCRGCGTTTCAGAGAGGCAAAGCCGTCCGGTGGGGCGGCAGCGGCCTCCTCACTGCCCGCGCTCTAACTCTGCTTCTAGGTAAGAGGCGGCTTTGAGCTCCTGCCCGCGGAGGCGCCCCAGGTCGTACGCTGCGAGGGGCGCGCAGGCGTCGCGCGGAAACAAGGGCAGAGCGCGAGCGTTTCGAGGGAAAACCCGAGGTAACGTCGGAGGGGCGGCCGGCAGCAGCCAGGCCACGGAGCACACCGGCCAAAGGCCGGCGCCCTCGCCCTGCCCCGCGGGCAGCCGCTGCCCGCGAGCCCCGCGGAGCGGGAGGCTCCGACCTAGATCGAGTCCGGTTGTGTAACACSGGTCACAGACAGCAGAGTCCACGTGCTACCACAGAGCAGTTTTAAGACCAGAAGCCCTCTCATTTCCTACATTTTTGAATCAAAATAAGCATTATGTGCTCTGATACATTTTTCCCTAACTTTTCAACCATATGCACCCATTTAAGATGATTTTTACATGAAAACATCCATTTTAATCTTTCCCACATTTGTACTGCTCGTTTCCCAGAACAAACGCTCTGGCAATATCACTCCTCTGCCAGTAATGATTCCAAAGGGAGTATGCTATTTTGCAGTGGAACAAGTGGTTGGAAAGAGCTATAAATTTTGAGGAAATAAGGACTGTTCCTTATGCATTTATAAAGCACCTATTTTATAGATCTCTGTGGTCTTTCCACCTGTCCAGAGGTCCTCACTTTTAGAAGGCAATTTTACATACATCCTCCATCAAACAAAATCCTAGGTCACATTACAACCCTGTCAGTAATCCCACCCCCCTTCCCATCCTTCCTGCAAATGAGCTGCTCCTGCAGTAGTTCTGAGGGGTGAGGTAAACTGCCAGAGACAAACCCCAGCAGCCTTGAGTCAGCACGACTGGAGCACTAGGGCAGTGACACAAGGCTAAGCCGTTTCTGCCTTTAAGACCTACTCAGGACTCTGCAACTCCAGAGCTGGCTGGCCATACCATCCAGCTTACTCRGGTAGTTACAGAAAGGAAAATTTCCCTTAAGCATCGAGAGTCAGAGTGCACTTCAAATACCAGGATGCCATTTTAGYCTCCCCTATCTACCATATCCTCCTTAGCATGGCTGGTGGGAAAAGAGCTTTCRTAGCTGGGCTGGCAAAAGCAGCCAAAGGGCAGAGCAGGACTGTATTGCAGACACACCACTGAGGCAGTAAGTTATTTAGTGACTCCAGCGCTATGGGGCTGGAGCCTTGCAATACAGCATCCAAGAGCCTGAAGAGCAACCCAGAGGCAGGAGGGATTAAATAATTATTAGTGGAGTTCCTGTTAACTGCCCTAARCAGCCTTGGTACCCCCAACATAAAGAGAGCTGTTGCTTGGTAGAACTAACAGCTGATGTCCAGGTCTTCATTGTCTGCTATCAGGTCAGAGCTACTGGAGCAACATGATGAAATGCTGAACCAGTATAAATTTAGTCTGCTGATTCAGATGTGTTCCAAAACTTTTCCGAAGGAGGAAGCCTATGCCAGATTAGCTATCGTCTGTGTTCCTGCAGCTGACAGAGGCAGCATAAAAAGCTTTGTATGTGCCAGCAATTTGGACAAAAATCTGTTTGTGCATCTCTTTGGATAATATCTCMATTATCAGGTGGTCCACTAATATGCAGATGCAGTAATCAATCTGGAACAGTAGTCTACTACAACTATAACAAAACACTAGCATTTTTGCTGGAAGGGAACAGTCCATGGCAGTGTGACAGTTTTGTAGTGTTTTATGCACAGATGCCAACAGACGTGTGTGATGCTAGGTTTGGCAGTGTAGAAAACTGCCTCACTCAACAGCTATTTTTCTAGGTTTTCATTCCTATTACTTGGTGTCCAGTGAACCCTCAGAAGACACACCCATGTCTGCAGCAGTTATAAAGCACTTCTTTGCTTACCAGCCATATGGCCTGGAAAGCTATCRGCATGCACTTTGGAAGAAGTGGAGCTAGAGACCACAAGCCATACTGGAAGCTTGGGACATAGCTTCTGAATTAGACTCCTATCACCTTTCAGATGCTGGGGAGCAGATTATAGTTCCTGCTCTACTCATGAGTTGGAAGGGACCACRAAATGAGAAGCAGGCCTGACACCCAGTGGCTAGTCCCTAGAAAAACAAGGCAACTCAGTCCCAGCACCTATACTCTTAGCACACTGCTCTGGCTTGTTCGCTTCCCACATAAGCCATCAGAGTTAAACCACCGAAGAAAATTATGTAAAAATTATCCCAGGGTAAATACATTAACAATTAGCCTACAAATATATATATATATTTTTAAAAAAGCTACTAACACAGATTTAACCACCCAACTTGTATTCCCCTGCTCTAAAATGGTCTTTTAGAGTAGACTGCAGGTCTTCCAGGATCATTTCTATTTKCATAGCAAACACACTTTACAGAAAAGGCCATAAGCATGCAACAGCACCCCAGAACAGCATCCTCTCTCCCCAGAGCTTAAACACTAAGTAAAAGCTTTGTCACCATGATCTGTTGGTATCAGGAGTACGAGGCAAAAGAGCCTCCCTCACCAACCACCTAGCCTTCCCCAAGGCCCCTGAAGGTATCCCAAGCTAGAAAAGGAAAGGGGGGGCTCTACAAGGGGATCCCAAGGCTGTTCTTCATTGCTTTTACCACCATTTTAAGGTGCCCATCCCTCTTTTTCAATAGGRAGTGTCACAATACTGGTATTAAACCAAATAGTAATCACCACTGAGTCTTCTTCCCTTCTGTCACCTAGCTTTTCGTGTTCAGGCACAGCTCCAGCTGGAGGTGCAACACTTCCAGGACCACCCTGCCTCACGGTCCCTCCCTCAGCATTATATTTACTAATACATRGATAGCAGAAACCCAGTAAGTATCCTACCCCCTACACCTTAATTAGAAAAAAAAAAGTCTCTGTAAACATCCCACCCACTCTAAGAAAGTACTTGAAATAAATAGGAGCTTGTCTACAAACTCCCCAGCCCCAAAATATATTAAAATATCTTTATTATCTCTCAAGATGTTTATATCTAGTATCCACCCAAATACCTGTATCTGCCTGTCTCTCTCTGAAGCTCCAGTCCTTAGTGCTCTGAAGACCCTTCCAGCACATCGCAGCTCTTTCACACCAGCCTTCAGCACAAGCAGAAAAGCACCTAGACACCTGGGAAATTATATAGGGCTCCCAGCTATATTCCCAAGCTACTGGGCAGATGTCCTCACTGGCAACACCTGCTGGGCAGTTAACARGGCATTGCCTGATTTCTAGGACAAAAGCTTTACTCCTCGATTTATATTATCTGGAGTTGCATTCTGAACAAAATATTCTAAGCCTTTTACRTGTAAAAGTTATTATCGCTATGCAGTATATGACCAGGAAGTTATCAATGTTTTGCAGTGGTTTCCTTCGTGTTTCTTAAAAAACAGCTTATTAAGAAACTCCTCTTATCTACCCTTCCTGAACAACAGTAGAAAAAAATGTGGAAAAAAARAGAAAGATTTATGCTATCTACCTCCAGCTCTGCTTCTCATGCCTGCACCTGGATTTGTACTTTTCAAAAGGCTTTGAAATTCCTAGATGCAGGGCACTGGCCAGCCTGATCATCACAATCTGCTCCTGGGTTGTTTAAACTGGGCCCTCTGAAATATCCAAAATCCTGAAATAAGCTTAGAAGTCATCAGGTTGTATAAGAAGTGGCTATTTAAATGCACCTCCTGGCTTAGGGACCTTTTAAGGGGTTACGGTTTTCAGCTCGTTGTTGCAAGGGTAAAGTGGATCAAGGTAGTTGCTCTGCTCTGTGAGCGGCGGMGGGTGTTTGCGAGGAGCCGGCCATTGCGTGTAATGTGCTGCATTACTGTTTCCACACATAGGCTTTTTATGTTGTGATTTCAGTCAAAATGAATTTTGGACAAAGATACCCAGCCATGTTTAGGAAGCGACAGCCTCACTGCCATCCACACTGAAGGAAGTAGAGAAGATGTACGCCTCAAAATACACGGCATCAGAACCTATGCAGTCGTTACCAAAGGCAAACACATTTAATAGATTTCTTTTTGTTCTTTTTATTCAATAAGGTTTCTTCTCTCTCTTGGTATTTATAAACTTGAAGGAAGCACTTCTAGATATTCATGAGGCCACACATTAGTAAATCCAAAAAATCCAAAGAATGAGTTGACTGGATTTAAAGAAAACAAAGAAAGTTCGGTTAAGGAAAATCAGAGTCAGGGAAAGAGAGACAAGCAAAATGGGAAAAGTAGGGAAAAATTAGATGAAAAAAATATTGTCAGATGAAAATGTTCTACTATAATTGTGCCCGCACACAGACATAGGGGAAGGTTCTACTTAAATGTGAACACACACTTAAAAAAAAAAGGGATTTATTAAATATCATGAACAAGGCAATCAGCTGCTTGCTATAATAATAATAAATAAATGCTAGGTACCAATTCACAGTCTCTTTTAATACAGCAATTCCTATCTGTGCTGGGAGCCCAGGACTATGCTTCCAAAAATATATTACAAACAAGTTGCAAAAAGGYCCATCCAAATGAAGCGAAACTTTGTGTACACAAATTAATCAAGTCTGAAGAGTTAATAAGGAATACACAGAAGTCCCTATGCATCTTGCTCATGTAAAGCAAAAACTTGATCAGAGCTAGCTTTTTCCTCCATTCCMCTTAATACTACACTAATTGCTTCAGCTGTGGAGATACTTTACAAAATTTACACTAGAGCCAGCTGAGAAGCGTTAGAAACAATTTTAATAGTGGGAGGGGAAGAAACCTCCCCCCACACAGGTGTATGTGAGCACAACCCTTCTCTGTATGTATTTAATCCAGTCAAGGTCCTGTGTGGTACTAGGAGAAGGGTAGGTGTGGGTTTAAAAARTTTTTTTGGAAGATTAAGCTTTGTGGTTTTAATAAGGGTAAAGTTATATGTGTGAATGAATAGTGGGTGGGAGCTGGTCTATGTGATTGCTTGGAATACAGCATGCTTGCAGTTTTTACATTAGTTTTGTGAATTAGTGGGTGTCTTGGTTATTCTACTAGGCAGCAGTAGATGGTAGTGTTGTGTTTTTTTTGGAGCGTACTTGAGGGGAAAATGGAGCCTAGCATTAYTGTTTTCTTTTGCTGTGGGGAGGCTTTTTGGGGATGCTTTACTAGCAGAGTGGGCTGGATGTAGAGGTTCTCTAGTACTCTGTTACTATGTGTGAAGAAAACTCTCTTTTGTAAGGCAAAGAATTTTTGTTCTATCTTTGAGATACTCTCTGTAGGTAGTGTGCTTTTGTATTTTCTGTGCTTCTAGAACTCAATATGGCCTTATCTTGATGCAGTAGGTAAGAGGGATGAACATATGTTTTATTAAGCTGTCTTGAGTTTGTGTGTATTTATAGGGCATAGGAGTGTTAATCTTGGCCCTTAAGGTAGAGGGCAAGTACAGAAATGCACACTCCAGGGAAGAAGAGTGCTCTTAACTATAGAGCAATAGGTGTGGGGAGAGGCTGGGAAGTACTGACTTCTTAAAAGCTTACTGGAGCACAAGTGAAAAGTAAATAGCTAAAAGCAATAGCCCTGCAATAATATATGAATGCTAGCAATGAGATGTAGAGTGTGCTATGGTGGCTTTACAGGGAGTAATTTCTCCATTGGATTCCAGTTACTGCCCTAAGCAGTTCTGCTGTTAGGGCAGCTTAACCAGGGTACCAGAGCTGATGAGGTTTTCTGTCAAGAATAGCTTTGGCCCTACCTTCAGTCTGTTGCCTGTTGGGGTGCTTGACCTTGCYAGTGGTTGTTGCCTATAAAATTGCTTCAGGCCTCTTGCTAAGCACAGTGTGCTAGTATTCAGTAGCTGTTTAGAGATACTTCTTCCTGTCCTTTTCTAGCTGAACTCTTTTTGGCACTTTCTACAACTCTGCAGCAGAAAAGAAATTGCTTTGTTGTTTGCAAAATTAAAGAAAAATAAACAGCATCTCCCTGCTCTAGGTGCAGAGACCTGATTTGCCCTGCTTCAGCCTGGAGTGGGTGTTTATGGTCAGTTTATAAACCCCTGCACAGTGAGCTTTGYAATGTTGACAGACCTTCCAGTGTAGCTGCTTTAATACCTCTGCTCTGAGAGCTCAAACACCATGCATCTCAGGGGACTGGATCAGAGGCAACAGATACATTGGTTATTAGCAGGCTTGTGTATACTTCTCAAAGCATCTATTCTAGAATGAAGTGAAGACCTATCCATGTCTCTTGTTGCGTTCTGATCTGTGCTGTTAGATAGTGACTGTGTCTTGCCTCAGAGGTAACTGCATAATTTCCTACCCACAGCAGAGTTTGGGATCCAGCTGTGAGCAGGATTAATGCAAGGTAGCCCAGTGCTTGACTAATGTTGAGCACCCAGTTTCCCATGCAGCTTAATGGATGCAAGGGCCTACATCCCAAACATATCTTAGAATAAGGTAGACAGAAAAATATTTGCTCCTATTTCCAGCTGAAGTAGCTGCATCGAACTTAGTGTGCAGTGGATTCTGCTCAGTGATTCTATACTGTCATCTGTACCATGTTCTTTCATCTCCTAGTTGAAGTATTGTGGCAATGTAGTTGCTCAGGGGTCACATCCTACAGAGTCTGCAATGTTAGCTCAGCTCCAGGTAGGGAAAAAAAAAAACCTATGAAGTGAATCCTCTTGTGAGACTGGGAGGAAGCAGGATTTGAGTTTTCCCCAAGATTTTTTTGGGAGGATAAGGGCTTCAGTAAACTATGTTCCAATTGTGTATTTTTCTGCAAGAGAGACTAAGAATTAAATGACTTTAGAAAAGGAAGGATCTGGGGTGAGAGGTAGATGGGATTTTGGAGTTGTTAGAATCTATTTTGCATACTGCCTTTTTGTATCYTTCCAGTCTCAAGCACTAATGTGTCTGAGCAGTCACAACTTCCATGCGTACTAATACTCAGTGTTAATGTTGGGTAGACAGTCCCCCAAGAGCTTATGCTTGAGTAGAGTCACACTTGGTCTTTTGCAGCCTGGAGGTGTCCCCAATTTGCAAAATGGGGCAATGAGGAGCTGTGTAAAGCCAGCCTGGTGCCAATCTGCTCTGGCAGAACTTGATCCCAGTAGTAAAAYTCTAGTGGGAGGGCTAGTACCTGGCTGAACACAGGAAGCATGACCTTTCTCTCTGGCTGGTAGTTCAGATCTCTGCCTTCTGGAAGCTAGGAAAAYGGTGCCAGTGGATTGTACTCCAGCAGAATGCCCTTGCTCCTTGGTAGCTGCTGTTAAACTTGCCTCAAGATATTTGAGTCAAACCCAGCACAGCRTGTATGGGAGAAGCGGCCAGCAGAGAGAGACAGTGAGGCTTGTTGTAGAGCTGTCAGTGGTCTGTGCCCTCCAGGGTCAGCCACCAGTGTCACAGGGTAGAAGACCTTCAAGAMACCCTCTTTTCTTTGTGCCCTGCCTGGCATGTTTTCTTCTGAAGCCTTTGGTTCCTCTTTATCGTAAATCCTGTAGGATTTAACTTCTAGCTACTGATCCTTTTGACAGTAATGGACCATTAACTAACTAGACATAAAATTGAAAGTGTAAATCCCTCTCCCTTGGGGAATTAGAAAGCAGGTTTAGGATGCAGGCCATGAAATGCAAGAGTTCATTGTAATCACAAATGAGGCCTGATTAACTCTGCCTGCCTGGCATCCCCAGATCTGTGCCAGCTGATGAACAAAGGAAGAGGGAAAAGCTGAAGCTAGAGTTGCAGAATCATTTGCATCTGCCAGGGCRAAGTCTTCGGTCCCCAGTGTTCAGGTTTCTTTATCCCATTGTCAAGGTCTTCCCTGCAGTACACAGGGAGCAGTCTGGGCTGGTAAGGAACGGTCTCCTGGGACAAATGATATCGACTTGCTCCATAAACTTTATGGGGAGGGGAAGCAGAGTTAGAAGGCAAGAACCAGAGGTGTGGATTATGTCAGGGTGAGGGTGAAGTGCATAAAGCACCTAGGGAGGCAGCCCTGCRTGCTCCCACCTGGGAGAAGGATGAGGTGATGCAGCAGTTCTGCAGGCTAGTGTGGACTGAGTACAGTTTCTAGCACTTTGACTGGTGACTCCCCTTGATGTGGCAGGGCTCCATGTGTATCTGGGAGTGAGCTTGCTGCTGATTGTGTCCTCCAGACCTTGAGATCAGTGCCTGCTGATTAAAAAAATTAATTACCTTCYTCTTTCAGGAATGACTTTACCTTCAAGGTCTCCCAGGCCCTTAATCAAGATTCTTCCTTTGAAAGAGGTTTTGATTCAATTGCTTGAAGCCCTCATTAGAGCCTGGTTGGGCAAGGCAAAAAGAGGATGAGTCCAGAGACCTAACTGAGCTTTGTTTGCATTGGATGGGGTAGTCCCAACCTCATCTCAGCAGTAAGTAACTGTCAGAGAGAAGAGGGGAAAATAAGTTCCAAAAGGGGTTTAACTACCCAGCAGTTAAATATCTTAAGCAGCCTGAGTACAACCTGGACATCATACAAATTGCAGTAAAAAATCTAACTGGATTTCTGGAGACTATTTGGCATGGGAGCAATGTAGGGGAAGGAGACCTGGCCTAGACTCTTGCAGGGCTGTGCATGCAGTTGTTAGAAGCACTCAGTTGAGTGCTCAGTATAAGTAGTCATTTTTGGAGCTTTTTCCGTTCTTCTGAGTTTGTGCTGTGTTCTATATTTTTCAGGCTYTGCAGCCGCTGAGTTAGAGGCTAATTTGCTCCCTAAACACCAGTTTCTGCTGTAATTGCTTCATTCTAGTGGCTGAGCATTGGGAATGTGGTAATGGTAGGGGAAGTGAAGGGAGGCTAGCAAGGTGCTGCTGGATGCCCTAGCACTGCCTGTGAGGTTCCTCTGCGACCTGCRGTGTCAGGGGCTGCAGGCATCATCCTTCTGGGAATCTCACTGATGCTAGATAGGTTTGTGTGCAGGATGTTTTTTGAGCAGGGTGCTTAAGGCTAGTAGATTGAAATTCATCAGTATTATACAAAGGCAGGGAGATTTAGCTGACCTGTCCTTTTTAAAAAAAAAAAAAAGGCAGAATTGATCTCCATGTGCTCAAGTGTGAATGGTGCTTTCAGATCAGACATGAAAGAGTACCCAAGTGCTTGGAAAAGCATGAGGGAACTTCACTTCTGTTGTGTGCTCGTTTTAGAGCTGGGGGAAAACAAGAACTGTACTTCTTGGAGGCTCACATGCTGCTTGTGATGGTTGCAGGATGGTCTGGAAAGGATGTGAACAAATCCTGATAGAATAAAACCTGCTGAATGTGGGACAGGTCCTTATCTTAGCCTTTAGCTGTGACAAGTCTGGTTTGGCTCCAGCCATCTTTATGCAAGTTTCTAGAAAGGGTGAATATCAGCTGAAGTCTGGTGGCTGGGACTCGTTTTAACTTGTTACCGAGCCTGTCTGAGTGTGGCTTGCAAGGCTGTACAAGACAGTCTGGAARGTCTCCTGGATCTGGTGAAATAATTCTGGATTTACACTAGACTTGCCAGTCCAAAGCTAACTGAGGTGGAGGGGAGCCAGAGGGCRGGAGCCGTGGCCATGCGCAGTCAGGCTAGAGCAGTGTGTGGTTGTCCCTCCGCAGAGGTGGCGGTTTACGGGAGCAGACCTGGGGCTTCCTTGCTGTGTGTCTGGGCTGGTCCCCTATTCTGGGAGTGCTAGCAGAGCCCCAGGTGTGGAAGTGTAAAAGCATGGGGTGGGGGGAGAGGGTAGAGCAAACAAACCCTGCTCTCCTGAGGCCTTAAGCTCTTTGATGTGTTTGAGCTGTCCTTGTCACTGCGGGTCGTGTGTACTGATACAGTAGGCTTGGGGTGGCCCAGTTAAGCCTATGCTGGGGCCCAACCTGCTGGCTGGCTGCATGGAATAAGAGCTGCGACTTGGCAGCAGGAACCCAAAGAGGCAGGTTTTGAGGAATCGCTATCCCATATCTTGCTGCCACTACTAAGTTTCTCTGCAGGACAGAAATCGGGAAGCTCGGAGGGCTGAGGAACCCTGAGATCCCCGCGAACAGTGTGAGCCCTTCTGGGGGGTGAGTTGAGCGGTGACTGCTGGCTTGTGCCCTGCTCCGCAGCCTCAGGGAGTCTGGCTGCGCGGGTGCGTGCCTGCATCTCCCTCCCTCCCTCCTGGCAGCCTGTGGCCGTGCTGCTGCAGCAGAGCTGTGGGCTGGTGCCTGTGTARTTCATCATGCCAGTAGCACAAGAACAACTTGAAAAAGTGTCTGGAATTCATCACCCRTGGCAGGAGCTTTTGTCTGTAATAACAATGTTTTCCCCCTCCTCTTTTYTGGTGCTTTTTTTCTCCCTCCCTTCTCTCATTATTATTATTATTAAGAAGCTTAATGCTATATGTCTTGCTGTTTCATAAATAACCCCTGTAATCAAACAGCACTGGGTAAATAGGCATTCCAGCTTGTGCAGTTTGTTTGACAAAATGAATCCAGAAGAATGAGACTGTAGAGGAAAGACAAATAGAGCAGCTTGGATAAATGTGTTAACCAAGAGACAAACAGCTTGGCAGGGTGGCTGATGCTATATTTTTCCATGCAAATGAAGTCTAGTCTGATTTATTAGTAATAGTATAGGGCTTGCCAGAATGGTCAGTCCCTCTTGAGAAGGATAGCAAGCRTTACAGCCTTGCTGGGGTCACCAAGAGGAGGCAGATTCAGGCTTTGCCAGGGCTGGTTAAATATTTCTGTGCTGTGGGAGGAGGTAGGCAGTGCTGAAGGCTAAATGGACCCTATGTTCAGCTGATGAGCCCAGCAGCTACACCAGGGGATCAGGTGTAGTGGTAGTATGAAGTAGTGCTKGCCTGATCCTAGTTGCTGGGCACACCTAAAGACAGCCACTACTGCAAGGAGGCAGAGTCTAGTGAAGCTGTTCAGCAGGTGCTTGTTTTGGTCTTCTGGGTTTTTTTCTGTACTGTTCCTGGAAGTGTTTAGCAGGTCTCTATTCAGCTTCAGTGCTTTCCTGGCCTTAATGGTGAATTTTTAGTCCCCTCCAGGGAACTGTAGAGTCCTGACTCACTGCTGGGGGCTGAGGCCGGTTACTGGGGCAAACGGGGCAGCCAGGATGCCCCTGGTCCCAGCCATAAGACCCCAGCCAACCACACCTCCTTGCCCTCTCCAGGCAAGAGGACCATAACTGGCTGCCTGGGGGGTGGGCGGCTGTGTTTGATGGGGGAATGGGCAAGAGGAAGTTAATTTCAGACCTCCAGGGGCTCGGAAAATCTGAACTCAAGGGGACCCTCRGTCTCTGCAGCTCCCAAGCTGTGGAGGTCCAGGCAGGGCCTGGAAAGCTTTATTCAGTTTACTGACAGAGCAAAATGCTAGGACTTGAAAGGGTTTGTTGGTGAGGAGACCAGGTGTGGTTAAGCTTTGCTGCCATGCAGGAGAGCCTTTTCCAGTTGAGGAGAGAATGAGGTGGAACCAGCCTGAAGCCTGCCTAAGGTACTGGCCAGACTGGTTCAGCTGCGTGCTCTGAGCCTGCTGAGAGAACACCCAGGTGCCATTTGCTAGAACTGGGAGCATCTCGGGCAACCCCTGGCCAGGTTTCCCGGGCAGGCAGTTTGTGTCCTTTTGATATGATCAGCCCCAGGACATGTCCCAGGTTACCTGCATGCTGGAGTCAGCCTGGGCAAGTCCTTTGGAAAGAGGGATCTTTGCTTAAAGAGGTCTGAGGAGCCTTGGCACATGAATACGTGTCAGGTGCCAGGAGGAGGGCAGGCCTGGGGGCATCACACAGGAAGAAAAGGTGGAGTGCCCCTGGGCTGTCAGTCCTGGCAGGCAGCCAGGGTCAGACCACAGGGAGACCCCGCAGACTCTGAAGCTGAAGGGTGGGAGCACTGGTTGCTGGCTGGGAGTTACCYTCCTAAATTCATAGGAGGATGTGGGGTAGCCAGGAGTTGGAGCTGCAGCCCTTGGCAGGGACTCTCTCTCTCCCTGGGCTGTGCTCTCTGTTATAGAGGAACTGTCTTTGTGTGAGGTGCAGACCCTGCACAGCTGCCCTCCTCCCATGGAGAGCAGCTGGGCAGGGTTTTCCTAAAGGTCTCTGCAGCACCTGGCAGTGCAGGGGTGAGGCTGTGGGTCAGGCCCTCCTCTGGCGCTGCTGCAATGCGGTGCAGGTGATGGCCTTCCTAGGTATCCTGGCTATTACTACAACCTCATTTCCTTCCAGACAYTTCGGTTTTCTCAGTGGAGACCTGAGTAAATAGCAAGCTCTGAGTATACAATAGTAAAAGCTGCTTATCTTTCTGGGAATTTGTCTGTTCCTTTTCCTGCAAGAAGTTGGGCAGCATGTGTATATAGCAGCAGCCCTTTGGTGTGTATTATTTCCTCTTGTGGAACTTGTCTTTTCTTGCAAATCTGTCTGCAATAGCATTGCTGCTACCAGGGTTGCAGCTGCAAAATGCAGCCAGGCATTGAGCAGGCTTCCTGGGGCAGGGAAACCTTGGGTATGCCATTAGCCTGTCACCTCTAAGGCTGTGTCTTTTCACTTACAGCACCTGYGGTCCCTTCCATGTGAAATCCAGCCCAGAAGATGAGTGCCTGCCTTAGCCTAGGGACTGGGTAAGTGCTGCAACCTAGAGGAGAAATCTCCTTGTATTACAGCAGGGCCCTGCCCCTTCTTCACTGTAAGGTGGCAATTTATACTCTGGTGTCTGGCTGGTTTGGGRTGCACCCAAGACAGAGGTGAAGAGCAGCATTTATCACTGATGAGAAACCTCAGCTACTGCACTCTGCATCTCTTCTTATAGACTTGCCCCTTGGCCATGTCAGCTGAAGAAGGTTTTTTTTTTTTTTAATCAAGGCAATGGTTGTGCTTTTTAGGGAAGATATGAAGGGGATTTTTTTTTTTTAATGTCTTGCCCTCAGAGCATGGGGGCCATCTTTGCTCTGACTTTGCAAACACAGTGCTGTCTTGCAGGCTTGAAGGGAAGCCATGGGATGACCTGCACACAGGGATGCAGGGCAGAGAAAAGTAGAGGTTGTCGCTTGGGCAGATCTCTGGCTCTAAGCTGTATGCCAGAGGGAAAGGCAAGTGAAGCTGTAGTACAGGATGCTCACATGTTGGATTGCGCATCCACTGGGATGCTGGCTCATTAGCTGAGGAAATACCTTTCTCTCCTGTCTGCTTCCCTCCCCCTCCTCCATGTGGAAATGTAGCTCCCCCTTCTCCCCATTTCTGGTGCATATGAGTATTCTTTTAAGTGGCAAGCTGAATATTTTAAACAAACACTGCTTAAAATCCATAATTGATGGAGAAAGCTTCAGAAGAGGAGATCAGTTGTCTCGGTGTTCAGGGTGGCTTTCCAGCTGTAGCAGCCTCCACCACTCTTTCCAGTCAACTGGGAAAGCAT
>NW_028186623.1:4470163-4496503 GCF_003343005.1 Rhea americana | reverse complement strand
AAAGTTCTCAGCTCTGAATCAGGAGAAACCAGATTTTCTACTCTTGCTGACAGAAGCATTTCTGAGCCCTTCCCCAAGCACCTGCTCCCAATGAGACAACCCAGTCCTCCAGGTAACTTGCCTGGAAGCAGTAGGCTAAGCCCAAGGGCTTGGCTCACTGCTGGGCTATTGCAGCCCGTGCAGCTTTTTAAGTGAAATCCTCTTTTGATGCAAGGGTGGGGGTGCCTGGGGTGATACAGCAGCTCTGTAGCACATCTCATCTTCTCCTGCCATTTACTYTTGGCATTTGGGCCACGTTGCAAGCTGCAGCCCCCTTACCTGGTGCTGTTTTAGCAGTGGTTGCTGCTTCCCATTTCCCCCTTAAGTCTTGCACTCTTGGTGGTGGTGGGGAGGGTGACCTCTTCAGGGCCAGGAGTCCTAGATCCAGAGTGACTCCTTGATCTTGATTCTGGGAAGTTTAGCCCAGGCTGTGTTGTGCAGTGGCACTTACTCTGTTGTGTAGTTGTAGTCATGCCTGAGAAGCAGCAGCAGACCTGGGGGAGTTCATGAGGGCAGTGAAGAGGACACAATGTGCTCTCTTTCAGGGAGGAGCGCTGCAGAGAGCCATGCGAGAATGTCCCTGCAGGAGCTGAGAGTTGAAAACTAAGGGAGACTGGGGACAGGCCAGGAATTCAGAGGTTGCAAAGGCTGAGCTCTTAAGACTGAAGCTAGATGTGATGGAGGGTTGATGGGGACTTGGTTTGGACTTCAAAGATGCTGCTGGACAGTGGCAAAGGCCAGGTCCTTGGAGGAAGCCCCTGCCCAGCCTATACTGTCTTCYCTCTGTGCCCCAGCTTGCTCCCCAGGCTGAGCAGCATGTGGGAGGATTCCAGGCTTTTTCTTTAATGGGAGTAGAAAGGCTTTTGCTTAGATTAATTAATTTGCTGCTCTTCCCCATTTTCAGGCCCATCTTTTATTCATGGCCAAGTAGCGCAGACACTGCTGCTTGCTGCCTTCATAGGATGCTGGCATTAATATTTCATCCTGGAACCTGCCTGTGCTGAGGAGAGCCACTGTCCCGTGTACCTGCCTTTCTCTGTTTGTCTCCTGCCATGGTTCTGCTGGCACTTCTCCCTTCCAGCCCTAAATTGGATTTCTCCATCTTTCTCTCCAGCTGCATGGCCTCTCCCCAGCTTACATTTCCTTGCGATTAAAAGTGGCAGATCTAGAGCTGARGGCCTGCAGCTCTCTTTCTTGGTTGTCTGAAGCTTGCCAATCAATGCTGTATGGAAGATGCCTTGAGTGCTGCTGCAGYGAAGTTGCTCTAGGAGCAACTTGTTTTGAGGCGGAGCAACAGAGAAGGGGAATGACCCTTATTTTTCTATTTTTCTTGCCACCTACTAAGAAGATGGGGGGGAAATGGGACCTATATTGCAGCTGCTAGAGGAGCAGCTCAGTGCTTTTTGCCATGTGCTGGGAGGAAAGCAAGCTGCTGAGGCAGTAAATGCTGGCTGTACCATTCAGAGGAGCAGTGGAACTGATGAAAAGTGCTCTTCCTGTTCGTCAGCAATGGAGACTAAGCTTGGTTTTACCAGAGTCAGGACTCTTATGGCTACCTCCGTTATCCTAGGTTGAACAGAGAATGCCTGTCACAACAGGCAGCCTGTGCTGGAGTATCCAAGTTGGTTTCTGGCAATTGAGAGGTACCCAATCCAGCTCCCTCTGGGGCTTATGCTCTGGTCTTCTGAGAGATGGAGAAAAGATGTTGCATTGCCTGGGCTCTGGTTGGGGAGCTGCCCCTCCTCTAGGAAGCTCTTCAGATTTGCTCCCAGGCTGGATTCCAGTAAAATCTTGTTGAGACAGGCAAGCCTCTTTCTTGCCTCATGGGAAACCTAGCCAGCAGGGTAGCTCCGGGTATCGGTACAATGCCAGACTGCAGCTCACGTTGATGAGTCTGAGGTACACAGGGATTTCCAGTGTGGCAGAAGACAGGTGAATTTGACAAAGGAATGAAAAGTGTCAATCAGTGGGATGGCCCCTTCATGGTCAGTGGGAGGTTTACTGGGATGTGTACTTGAATGAAGGTTTGTAATCCAGCAGAGCATACTGTCAGGGGCATGGCTGTAGAGTGGTGGACTGCAACTGAAAGACATTTCCTAATAGCATTTTGGCAACTGAGTAAAAGCAAGGCTCACCATGKGTTCTTCTGTTCTGCAAGGCAGCAGAAATGGAAGCTGCCTTCACCACCTCTCCCTCAGCTGGGGTTCAGATTGGACAGTCATGGAGGATTAGCGTGAATATTGGAAAGCATCCTTTTTTGGGGAGAAGGTGAGAATCTTCCATGCCTGGAAAGAGATCGTGAGCAAGCAGGAAGAACAAGGTTGTGGCTCTGCAAAGCCTGTGCCTTCTGTCTTGCACATCTGTGAAGCATGTCACATCCTTAATAGACCAGATGCTGAACATCCTTAGAAGGTCAAACTGAAATGACAAAGTCCTTCTGGTTAATTCTGAGACAGAATAGTGACAGTGCATAAGACAAGAGATGCCTGGGAGGCGAAGAGGCATCTGTGTCAGTTGTCTCTGGAGACAGTTTCTTTGATGGCTGAGCTGGTTTTCACCAGCTCCACAGCTGGTGGCAGTTGCTGCACTTCATGCAAAAAGCATCTTGTGTGGCTGATGTGCTGATTCATGGAGGAGAGCCAGAGGAATGAGACCACCCCTTTCTTGCTGGGGGTTGATGCCTGTGGATCTCATCCAAGTACTGTGCAAGCAGTATTCTTTTTTTTTTTTGTGTGTGTGTGTGTGTAGCAAAAAGGAGGCTCAGCATCAGGAAAGACCCTACAAGCTCAAGGCTGGGGAACTGAGTAGTCTTGAGGCATTTGATAATATGGAGACTTTCTGGCCACTCTGCCAGTTTGGATCTGCCTGTGAGGACAGACTGATACTATGATTGCAGCTCCACAGCTCCCTGCCTTTAGCAGGTTGCTACACAGAAGAGGGGACAGCATTCTTCTAGGGAAGTTATTCCTGTCTTRTATCATTGCAAAGAGAAAGGATAGACTTTGATTAAACCATGTTCTTGGTCCTGGGAGGGACTAACTGCTGGAGGACTAGGATAAAGCTCCCACATTTGCTACAGGCTCTCTGTAGGACTGTAAATAAGTCATATTATTCCTCTAGGACAGAGTTTGCYTAGACATTAAGGCAGTGGCACCTCCTGTGTTGGCTATGGGGACTGCAAACCTTTTAGGGTTGAGACTCTTCCTGCAGAAGATCACAACCTCCCATTTTAGCTACTATAGCAGTCCTGGTGTAGGAGAACAGTGGAGTACTGTATGCTGCTCTGGAAAACCTGATCCTGGACTGGCAAAATTGCTCATGAAGCAAAGCCTGTATTTCTTTCCTGTGTCTCCAGCTGTTAGATGGCATCCACCTTCCTCAGTCTGCTGTGATGTTAACCCAGGCAGCCTCTGTTCTCCAGGCGCTCCCTGGTGTTTTGCTCTTCCCTGCCAGGTGAAATGGCAATTGCCTGTTGCAGAAGCATGGTGGAAAGGTCAGTGTGCTCACCAAGCAGGGGAGATCATCCTTTGTGGTAGCAGTTGGAGCAGTGAGCTTGGGGCTCTTGAAGACAGGAGA
The DNA here is from genome assembly GCF_003343005.1 of Rhea americana. Lineage (NCBI taxonomy): Eukaryota > Metazoa > Chordata > Aves > Rheiformes > Rheidae > Rhea > Rhea americana. The sequence continues at coordinate 4,492,888 of NW_028186623.1, read as the reverse complement.
GCAAGGCAAGCAGCAGGGCTGAGGTTATGGGTCTCTGAATGGAAACAGTGCCTGGGGTTTTTATGCACAAGCACTTCTGTGCCTGCCTCTATTCATTCTGGGAGGGAACCTGCTTCCTCTGTATCCATCTTCCTGTCAGAAAATTCTTAGCCCCTGAATAGATTTTCTCTGATCTGTAAGTTTAGCACAAAGCCCATATAATGAAAGGAGGTGAATGAGTCTGAAGGGCTTTACTGGCAGGATGGTGCTCTGGAGCCTCCTGGCTGGAATGTTACTTATTGATGGGACTCATTGCTGGCTGAGAGCCCCTTRATGATGGGAAATGCCCTATGCTGGGGCTGGGCTGTGTGCTGGAGCTGCAGCTCTGATGCTGCGGAAGAGTGGTCTGGTGTAGGGGCTGGCCTGGCTATAGATGTCTCCAAAGGCAGCCCAAGATTGCAAGCCTCTCCCAGAGGGAAATCATTCCTGTCTGCTGAATCTGTGCTAGCATCTGAAAGTGAAGCTTTGAATGTTGCCTCCTTTCAACCACATTACCTGTTCATCATCATCTCTGGAGAGAGATAATCCCAACACTATCAACTTTCTTGGGCATGTGCTCCATCAGCATTGGTCTCAGAGGGTCAAATTAATTACTGGAGACAAATCCAATTAAAAAGACAAAAGCAACATGAAGGAATACCAAGTGCTTTGAAACTTGTGCTAATGACCAGTATGAATGAGGCTGTTGGATGGGCAGTGCTGACTTTTTACTGTGAAAGGCAAGGGCATAGCAGGCAAGAGATGGTCCCTGAGGGAGGGGATGCCCAGTACCTTCACTAAAATGCGGGGATACTGTTCTGACTGTTCCAGTTTCTGGCCACTCTCTTGCAGAGGATGAGCAGCTCTTGGGGTAAACGAGCTCTAGAAGTGCTTAGATGCTGCTTTATACAGGGGCATCAGGCCAGGAAGCCCTGGCTATATGGGGCTCTATGCATGTAGCTACCAGGACCATGCTTCACACGAGGAACTAGTCAGCTGGAGCAGCTGGTGGTTTGGAGCGTCTTTGAACGTATTCATTCTTTCCCAAGTCAGATGGTTGTCTAAAAGATCTTCCCAGCCAATTCTTTGCTACCCTTCCTCCACTGGCTGAATTTCTGCTTTGCCACCCCTCTTGTGACCTGCTGCTTGTGAGGACAATGTGAGAAATGGAATGAGAAGGCTCAGGAGCCTCCTGGCACTGATGTGCAGGATGCAGACTAATTGAGGGAGACAGGCTAGGGCTGAGCTGTGATGGGCCTGAGGATGGAGACAGTGGTGCTGACATCAAGTTAAGGCCAGGTGAGGCAAAGAGCACTGCTCTGCTCAGTCTGTTCTTGTCCCCATTGCTCAAGTGACAAAGCAGGGCTGGCAAATCTCAAGGGCACTGGAAGAAATGCCTTAAAGTCGGTGGCTTTGCATGTAGCATGGACTGAGGCATTGGCTCAGACTGAGCAGYATGGCTGCATGAAACAAAGCAGATGTGGCAAGGTAGTCTGAGTCCACTTCTGTTTGAGACAGCAGACAATATCTTCAAACCACCCATAACAGGCACACAGAGCACTGGGGTACCTGCTCCCTGACTATAGGTGCCTTATAGCACATTGTGTCCTGGGTTGGCCCCCCAGCTCTGTYGCTGCCCCACCACCTGATTCCCATAGGCAAATCCCTGGGTTTTTGCTTTTACTCTGCTGCAGTTGCTCTCCTATAAAACATRGTGAAATGTCCCTTCCTCTCTGTGGTTGGTGAAGCAGAAACTTGCTTTTCCCTTGTGTTTAAGGCCAAGAGCTGCTTGAATACCTATAAATAAGTAGAGAGGTAGGTCATGAAAAAGGATGCCCAGCCACTGCTCTTATTGCAGTGGTGGTGTAGACAAATCTTGGTTCCTTTGGTTAGGTTCCCCAGGGACAGCTGTTAATGTTGCTGTCCCTGCTCATCTTCTGAGCCATCTCTTCCCACTGCGCTCATAAAGTCAGGGGYTGTAAAACAGCTGACAGTCCATAGGCTAGAATGGAGATTACATGCAACATTAAAATTAAAAAATGGGCCAAACTTACAAAGCTGCCTTCATTAGGCATCTGTGTTTTATTTGTGGTTTTTATTGCCAAATAAATAATCTTTCAGGTGTGTTAGTTAAGCAGCTCTCAAGAGCAAGAGAAGCTTGAGGGGAGGAGGGATGGTTCTGCATGGCTACTGGTGCTTCTGCCACAAATTAGAGCTAGTCAAGAAATCATAGAACTGATGTAAAATGATTTAAAAACCTACAAATCCCACCAACTTTTCAAGACCTCAGTACAAAATTACACAGAACAGTACCATCGGACCTGAGTCCAGGCAGGGGAAGCTCCAGTGATGAGAGCGAATCCAGTCCTTTGAACCTCTGCCTGCCGCCTCCCTCGCAGCCGTTCGTTGGTTGTATTCTGCATTCGCTTGGTTCCTCGGTTGGTTCTTCTCCTTTCCTGCCCAACCTCTGGCTTCAGGAATAGGCCTGATGTTGAGAATGGGCCCCACTGTGGCTACTTAAGGGGGAGTATAACAAAACAGGGTGTGCGCCTAGGCATGTTCTGGGACTTCTGTGGAGGAAGCGTGCTAGTACTGTGCTTGCCCAGGCCTGAGTGCTTGTGGATTGCCTCAGGTGCCTACGGATGATGTCACAGCTGCTGGTAGCAACTACGGGGAATTACTGATGTTGCATCAGTACCACACGAAACCTTGTGTTCTGTTTTAATTTTCTCTTTGGGTTTCTAGACTCTTTAAAGCTCCAGGCTTGATGTTTTATTCCCCAGGGACTAAAAGACTCATGCAAGTCACTGCAAAATGGAAAAAAAACAATGCTTCCAATACTGCCAGCTGAGGAGAGTCTGGGCAAAAGGAGCTAGTTTTCTCATTTGCTTCCTACCCTGTTCTGGCCTGGGATTCAGATTCTTTCATTACTCTTTGACTCTGACATGCCTATTCCAAGRACAGGGCTAATACAGAAATCCAGACTTTCTACTTCTGCAGCTGGCAGACTGTGTTAGAAGAGCTCCTCTGTACTGGTGAGGAGAGAGGAGATATAAGTAGATAATATCAGGTATTCTCTGATTATTTGTTTTGCCATCAAACTGATTCATTGAAATTAAATTTTTTGCAGAACTTTAATAAATCATAAGTCAGTCTTGACAAGTAACCTAGTGCCACATTTTTGGGAAGAATGGAAGATGGGGATCATCTTCCYGATCTTGGAAATCATGCCATTTCAGGATTTCCGAAATGGAAAGCATGTGCCACTTCAATTAGAAAATACCATTTTATTTAGAAATGTTTGTTAACCAATAGTTACAGAAAAGTTAACAGGAGCTGAGCTTAGAGGGATGTAGCTGGTGAAAGAATGCTCAGCCTCATTCTGCTTGCGCATTTCAGCCTGAGCTCCGCTTAGCAAACTTCATACTTCTAGGACAAAGCAGGTCTCTTCCTGATCCACCTTAAACTTTCAAGTACTGTTTACTCCAAACCCAGTGTTGTGAGCAAGAATAGCACTTTGCAATAGGTTGAAAAATAAACAGAATGGAAAGCAGGCTTGCAGCTGTTGGCCACCTAGCAGTCTGGTCCGCAGAGGGATGGGGACCTCCCACTTCTGCGTGGTACTGCCCTGTACCAGTGGGTGCCTTTGGTGGGGCAGAGCGTCGAGTGCAGGGCAGCAGCTCGGCCAGGCTTGTGGCAAGAGAAGAAAGGACAAAGACTGGCGGGGGGCAGTTAGGGAGCATCAGATTTGGATGCAGGTGTTGGCTTTGCTGCACTTTTGTTTCTTGGCCCTGGAAATGTCATTTAAATTTCTCTGCTGTTYTTGGCTCTGTCTGGGAAAAGGAGAGCAAAGGAACTCGTGAACTGCCAGGTGTGGTGAGGATATGTGAAGCTAGTAAGCAGGTCCTGTGCGATAGCAGAAGTTATTTAAGYGATGGAGATGGATATGGTTTCACTGACATGGATCCTAGACAATAATACAATAATAAATTGTGCYGTGTAGGCTTCAGCACTTGATGCGAGGTAGACGGCAGGACAGAGCCCGTGGAGCATTTGTCCCTGTTTAGCACCACATCTGTGGCTTGGCTGTGTCTCTGCTCCCCGTGCAGCTGCAGCTCCAGCCTTTCTGTGTTGCCATAGTGCGAGGTGCTGCAAACAAAGCCCCGGTGAGCACAGCGGGAACCCCACCACCCCACAGCGGGGGTGATTGCTGAGAGCTCAGGTCTTCCTCAGGGACGCAGCAGGAGAACACTCATACTGTTTGTGTGTGTCTGTGTGTTTTCTCTCTGGCCTCCCCTAAAAAAAAAAAAAAAATCTATCGTGGCTGGATTTTACTGCCAGGGCATGGGGGAGCTCCTGCTTTGCTGCATGGCCTTGCCGTGAAAGACTTCTCACCCTGTGACTCTGGAGGGTATATGAATAACTATATATCCCCAGCTGTGCTTTTAAGGAGGTGGTACTCATTTGTATAATATCCTATTGTTACAGAATTTAATTAGCTGTGGTTTGTTCACTCAGTAGACATAAATGAGGTTTTAGTTTTTTTTTGTGTATAGCTGTGAGGTGGGTTTTGTTTATCACAGCAGGAGCTCTCAGGCCTCTCACATCAGAAACTGCCTCCCARTGGATAGACGGATGAGAAGGCCCAGACAGAACTGGGATGATATTCTGGAAGTGGCTGGACAGGGTGCACAGTTGATATGTACTGGGGTTATTTGTCACAAACACACTGGAGTGTGCCCCTCTTTGGCCCTCTAGGAAATGTCCTGATTGCGGGAYAACAGACCGCTGGGCAATGAGCAACTTAGGAAAATCAGACCTTGGCAATAGTGCCAAACTGGTGCAAAATTTCTAGGATCACACACCATCTGTTCACTGGTAGACCCTCCCATCCCTTCTCAGCTCAGCAGAGGTGTTGAAAGCAGGGAAGGAGACACTCAGCGTGAATTAAAGTCTTCTGAAAACTGGACACTTGGCTTCATCCATCCTGAGAACAGGTCAGCTAGGTTGGAAGAAACTTGCAAAAGCTAACCAAGGAAGATGGAGTGTCAGACAAAACCATGCAAACGGGTTTTTTTGTATTATTTTTACTCTTTTCTCTGCATGCTTTGTACCTTTGGGCAAATGAATAAATCATACTTTGTTTTGAAGACACTGGCACTGAGTCACTTTAATCAACTCTGGTCACAGCTCCCAGGAATGAAAGTGCTCACYGAGGCCAAAATCAATGAGTCTTGTCACATTCAGCATGGCTGGGAAGCAGAAACTGATCCCAGGGGATGGAGCATCAGAGTGCCAYGTGCAAGAGCTAGCCTGTCACCTCCAGAGAGCAATTGAGAGGGCCAAGCATGCCCATCATCCTGTAACTGTGGCAACARCAAATTGGCTGGGAGGAGAATCTACCTGCCTCAGGAAAGGGCTGAGAGTGGCTGTTGCACAGGCCTTCAACCAGGTGAGATGCTGTCCTGTCTCTACCTTCTAGTCTTCAAGGACAGACCTGGAAATACCGTACTGCTGATGACCTGGAGCGCTCTATGCAAGGAGAGCTTTGCTTTCTAGAAGAGGAAACTTACAGCTTGCTCCCTCTCTACAGTGTGAAATATGCAACAAGCCAGAGGGCTCAGTGAAGAGACCTGGAACCTGGAGAAGCCAATGTGTATTTGAGAACTGGAGCAGGTGGTGCATGCTGGGCTGAGGTTGAACGCTCCCTTGTTTGACCCCTGTTGCAGGCCTTGTSGCATCAGTCATCTGCCAGGTGTAGGCACTGCTTTTTGGTGCAGCCTTACTTTGCATTCATAGTCTCAGCTCGGAGGCTATCTCTGTAAGAAAGTCCCAAGGCTCTCTTCCCCCAACAAAAGGGACAGAGAAGAGCAGATGCTCACRGAGGCCTGGGAGCAAGCCTTAGTCTCTCTAAAACTTCCCAGAGCCTCATTTTCTCTTTACTCTCTTCAAGCACCCAGGAGCAAGATGGCATTTGCTTTCTTGTTTAATGTCAATATTTGCTGTCCTTTGGAGCTGTCTGCTTAATAATAAGTCTGGATCGTAGAGAAATGAAGCTTCCGAGTCAGGCTATGCAAGCTAAGGCKGAGGAGGGTGGTCCTGAGACTTCTGTTTACTTTCTCTGGGAAAATATTTTTGAGAGATGGAGCAGTGAAGGGAAAATGCCTGGACTCCAGAATCTCTCATGCTTACAGATAGACASTCAACATGAATGGGTTGCGAGTACATCCATTTTCTAGTCCTGTATGTTTTTTTTCTTTCCTCTATCTACAATGAATTGCTGTCTATGGGACAGGCAGCTGCAGAGGGAGATGCAATTTTTCTCAGTGTGCCAGCCATCAATCTCCTGAACAATACTCAGCTAATGAAATGGCAATGTTATCACAAGCCTGTCACCAGCAGTAATGGGGCAATCATTAGAAACTCAGACCAGATGGAGAGAAAGCAGGAAAGACTTAAGAGCTTGTCTTCAGAGTGTGATTCCTGGTGAACTGTTTCTGATGAACTCTGGCCACTCTTTAATGCAGAACAGAGAACAACTCTGTTGGTTAGCTTCTCCCTAACAGGGAGAACAAGTTCCTCTTGTACTGGGAGGGGACAGAAGTGTTCACACACAGCCACTGTCCTTTATGGCCACACTTTATTTCCAYCTGCATTCACAATGTGGGCATCTCTAACCATCTGAGAATGCAGCTTTCTCCTCCTGCGTTTGAGAACCGACATTGTCAGGGAGACAAGAAAATTTTTGATGCTTCTTCCTTTGAAAACCAAATGGCTCATAAGTGGATAGGTTGTGTCCTGACCTGTTGCTATTCATCTCCTGCTTTCTCATGCTTGGCATTTGTTAGCAGCAGGAGAAATGTCAACTAACTCCTCAAGTCCTGCTACCTGARATACTGGGATGCTGAGTGCAGGGGGAGCAGTTCCTGATCCTCCTTTCCAAAGGCTGCAATCCCTGCTCAGCAACTTGCAACAACACCCTACTGGCTATGTGCGTAAGTATCTGACTGGACAAACACTGAGAACATCTCCAAACAGTGAGAAGTGCTAAACATGTAGGTGTTGTGTGCACGCTCTTTCTTAGTAGTTTCTGTGTGTATCAATTGCAAGTTAAGAAAGTGTTGGGGTTGTCGGGGGATGCAGAAGTTGAAAATATAAGTTCTGCTCTTCAGCTTGTGCAAATCAAAGCACTCCCAAAATCTCTGGAGCACCCATGATTTATTTAACAGGTGGATCTAGCCAGATTGCCTTATCCTTTTGAAAATGAGGCTTGCATGATCACTCCCATTCTAGATTTTGGCTGGAAAAAATGGTTCTTTTTGTAATAATTACCACTGAATATTGGAAAAGAACCTGAGAAATGACCAGAATGTAACCTCTTGAAACTGTTGTAGAAAATTTTTATGTATTATTTACTTTAGGAGAAAGGAAAATCAAAGAGGAAAATAGTAAGAAAGCTAAGGCTTTCAGCTGAGAGAGGAAAGTACAATTTTCTCTTTAAAGCTCTTTCTGATTTTAAAGTGACATAAGGAAAAATATAAATGGTTCTAGAAAACTTCACTAAGAAGAAGAAGAAAGAGAAAATATCAGCGATGAAGGGCAGTATATTGAGGGTCATATCTGCCTTCATCTCCTGTAAAACAATATTTGCTACAACAAAGGCATGGCGATTCTAGCTATTTATTTTCATGTCAGCTACAAATGTTAGGAAAATAGAAAATTACAATTTATCCTAGATACAGTCTAGTGGCAGAGAGAACAAGACTGCCCTGGAGCATCATGCTTGAATGTGGAAGAGAGCAGGGATAAAGAGAGCAGAATGCTCAGAAATCCAGCCATATACTGAAAGGAAATAGCACTGGATGGAGTTACATGGGAGGGCAAAGTCTGCAACACAGGGATGAGATGAGGAAAAAGTAGGCAAATTTGGGTGTCCCTGGTGTGGCTGATACCTGCATTTGTTCTGTGTTGCCATGCAACCAGTGGCATCAGGAACCTTGCAAAGCACATGGTGAGAAAGACAGCTGTGGAGTGCCTTGTGCACCCTGAAAGCGGTTCGGCGCAGTGTGCAATTGGGCACCCCGTGCAAGAAGCAGTGACATGTCACTAGACAAAGAAGAGTTGTGAGTGGTACTGCRAGGAGCCAGAGGGAGGAATGGCAGTTTTGCATCACTTGGCTTTCTGGAAGCATGTTTAAGAGGCTGTTGAGTTGGAAACAGGTAGAAGCATCTCCTCTCATTCTACTTGGGCTTTAGTCAACAATCATTCTTGGTCTTGTTCTTTCTTATCATGCCTTAGAAACAATTACATGAAGTCCCCAAGATGGGATCCTCATCAGCCCCTTTGACTATCAAAACATCCACCAGAGGATCAGGAGTGGGAAACAGCAGTAAGCTGGAGCAATGAAGAGAGGGTCTCCTTAGCAAGGCAGAGAACAATTTGTCAGCAGCTTTCCAGAAGTGATATTTTCCTCTGGCACTGATCACAGTAGTCAAGGAGTGACATAGTGGGGTGTGGTTAGAGGTTCTTGAAAATTTCCCAGGGGCAGGAGGGTGCAGGAGYGGGAAAAGGCTCTGGACAGGTGATGAAGAGGTCAGGGAAAGTTTGTTGAAGAAGCTGGGGGAATTGCAGAGCTGTCTGGTGATGTGCTGCACTGGACAGCATCTGCAGCCCTTCTTCCAGCTGCAGTCTTGCATCATTGGGTGCTTAGGGCCAGCACGTCCACTTGCTCCCACACTATGCACCATAGGGCCCCTAGCAATACTTGCAGGGTGAAAAGCTCTGCMCAACTCTCCTTTGCTGCCCTGGTGTCTGTGTCAAGGAGAAAGCCCCAGTGCTGGTGCCTGGTGAGTCCCTGCTGTCACGGGTTGGGTAATGGCAGTCCTGTGCATCATCAACACTGTGCTAAGATTTGTGGGGATGTGGAGGTGGCATGAGAGCAAAGARGAGGGCTTGGAGAACAGACCTTGTGGCAGACCACACTGGTCTGGAGAGGGCTGGACTCCTTCAGACACAGTTACATCACAGAATGACGCTAATAAACAAGATTTAATAGTGCYAGAAACCCATCACCTTTCTAAGGTGAACATGATGTGAATTCTCCGTCCTGGTCTGTCAGCTGTGTGCTCAGAGTCTCTTTCAATCTAATCTATGGATCATCTTGTCTCTTTCTTGTCTTCTGTTCGTGCAGCTGGTATTTGTCATTAATACATTTTATTAGCTGCTGTTCCCCTCCCCCACTAAAAAAAAATTCTTAATAAAATGCCAGAACACATACTGAGCAGAAGAACAAATTGTTAACGCATTCATTAAACAAATACACTTCTCCTCCAGTCTTTGGATAGAAATTAATTACGTTCCTGGAACCTCAACCTTGATGTGTGCTTTGAYTGACAGCTGGAGGTAGTGTATAAATCCTTATTTTAGGGATTGAAGTCAGAGCTTGCTGGACAGCACTGGACAGCAATGTGTGACAGGTAATGGCAGGGCTCTGAGAGGGGTTGAGACAGCAGTTCATGGAGGGTGGGTTCTTTGGTACCTGGAACCCCTTCTTTGGGGACCCCCTAGGCCCTCCAACTGCTAAGCACTGGGGCAAGAAGTATGTTAAACACCACCAGGAGCTGGTGGGCCTTCTCATCAGCTCCTGACCCTGCCGGCAGCAGAGTCCTGGGCTAGCTGAGTCCCCTGCCGTTCCTATGTTCGTTTCCTCTTCATGCCTCCCTTTGCTAGAGGAGTAGAGGGCAAGATTTCTGTATATCCTGGTAACATATTGCTGTTAGCTCCTGCTGGATGTGTCTCTGGCCCGATGGACAGGTACCTGTGTTACCTCTCCGGCACACCAGTGTTTGCAGTGCTGGCCTACAGGAGAAAGCAGCTCTTGGTTCCAGACCCGGTGTGTCCTACAGGGCCAGCCTGGCCACACTGCTACCAGCCTGGGCYAGTGACATTTGTAGGACATTTGCTTGCACTCCCCCATGATTTGGGTGCATTACTAGTCCACAAACATGTAATTATGGACCTTTTAGTGGGGAGTGGAGAGAGAGGGAGAAAGAAAGAGAATGAATGAGCTAGGAAAGAGAGAATGATTGCAAATTCAGTTAGTTAATAAAGAGAATGCAGAAAGCAAGGTGAAGAGACAGTGGTAATTTTATGCACTGCCAGTCAGGCCCATTTGTCCTGGGAGCAGCTCCAATTTCTCTCTGAGCTGTTCCTTTTCTTTAGCAATGGAGCTGTGAAAGGAAAAAGAAAGATTAAAATCAGCACCCAAACTGACAGGGAAAAAAAGCCATTTTAATCTCTGCATCCATAGATATATCTTCTCCCAAATAAATTAAACAAAGGGATATTTACAATTTTGGCCAGTCGTACAGAGCAAAGGCTGAAATCATCCAGACTTTGATCTAGTCTTGTCATATCCCAGTCCTAATCAGAACAGAAGGCCAAATTTAATCTTTATAACAATTAATTCCCACTCGTTTATGTATCTAGCCAGCCTCCCCTCTTTCTCTCCCTATTCATTCATGATCATTTATGAGCAAGCCTCCCTTAAAACTCTAATTAGCCCCGTAATCTTGATGCCTTATCTCTACTACCAGTTCAAACCTTCTTCCCACTATTAAACATGCCTAATGTTGGATCATAATTCATAACTCCTGCCCTAGCCTGAGCTGAACCCAGAGAAGGAGACACTTTCCTCGCTGTCAGCATCACGCACAGGRACTCTGTTCTTTTAAACTAATCTTTTAGCAGATATTTGAGCATCAAGGAGGAGTGGGAAGTAATTGATAGTGTTGCACAAAGGTTTACATTCTGACTGGGGAGAAAGGGGAGTCATTTGGGGAAGACGTCTAGGAAGAGCATTCCCATGTTTAAAAGCGGGTGTGGGTTTTCTGCTACAGTCAATGAGAGCTCATTGTGGAAAGAGCAATTATCATCTCTTAATACTTTAAGATCCCAAGATGGGGACACAAACAGGAGAGAACAAGTGTTAAATCCTGACTGCACAATGTCTGGAAGAGGATGAAGCAGTTCTGCAGCAGRCCTCTGGATGAGTGGATGTGTTTGCCTATAAATTCCACTTATTCCCTGCAACCAGATCAGAGTCTCTAGACTCCTGAGCTGTTAGTGCAAGTCCAGGCCGCCTTGTTCGCAGAGATGCCCTAACTGGCTGTGGCAGTTGCACAATACAAGAATGGGAGGGATTGAGGATGTGCAGCACCACTTGTGCAAGAATGGGAATATTTTTGCTGCAGAATTGGCTCTGGCAATTGTCTTGTTTTATATTGTCTTTCCAAGCTGTGGGTTGGCCAAGGGAAGGCCAGGGCATGGTCAGGGTATACTCCAGCTAAGGCAGTAAATGTGAGCACTCAGCTTAGGCTGTTAGAGAAGCTTTCAGGGTTTGTCTCCACGGGAACACAAAGACAGGTTCAGGAACAAAGCCAGTGCGTTTCTTAAAAGGATTAAATTTGATGGGGCTGCCCCTAAGGACAAGGTCTTACACAAAAAGCTGAGAGCGTTCATCTGTCTGTTTAACCTCCTTTAACTTTCCTGCCTTTACCCTTCCAACTGAGTAAGCAGTGGGGTTTTTTGTTTGTTTGCTTTTTTTTCTGCTTTTCTCCCTGATGACTTGAGTGGGGAAGGGTGTGTGTAATTGTTTTCAAACCGAGGCACCAATAAAATGTGCCCATTCCTCAGGTGCACCTAAAATATAAAGCATCAAAGAGCTAGAGGCTTTTTTYCTTTCTGGGGATGGGGTGTGTGGGAGCTTGTGAAATAAGGCAAGCAGCCTAGCTAGGCTTTGTTGTACGGAAGGATGCTGCTGCAGTTAATGCTAGGAGCTGTGCTGAGGCTTAGAGAAATAGCAAGGTTCATGTGAGGCAAGCTAGGCTTGAGAGGACTTTGAATTCCCAACTGTCCTGCTCTTTTACTGACATTGGTCTTAAGTTGAGGCTGTAGTTCAGTACAGTTCTATGTCTGGCACAGGGGCCCTGCTGCAGCTGATGCGATCGTGTTATAGGGAATTATCAAGTGGTTACACCTGGCTTAGAGAACTCTAAGAAAGCAGATGGATGCTAAAGCGAAGGTAAAGCACTAATGGTTTATGAAATTAAAAAGCTTATAGGTGCCAAATTCACATACTAGAGAGGAACTGAGAGATGGAAGAAGCCTCATCAACATTTTATTGGGAGGTAAGGCAAGGAGACTTGAGCTGAAAGAGCTATAGTGCCTGATTTGCTATATCTTCTCTGTACCTTGGCTGCAATTTCTTCCCGTAAGAGTTAGGCACCTGAGCTGAGAAATATTTTCTGTATATTAGTGGTTTCTGTTTGCAGAGAGCTTAGTATGCACGTGGCAGACAACATGTCTGGAGAGTTCAGATCAAATGTCCCTTGTTCCCTACTGTAAACAAAACCAGAAAGAAGAGGGGAAAAGGATAAAATATTATAATGTGGACTCTAGGCATATGAAGATTGAATCCTGAAGCTTGAATGCTTATGGATGCTCTTGAAGAGATCTAAGAGGCCTGGCACAGAAGTTTTTGTGAGAGAAGCAAGCTTGACAGCTATATGACACAGCCTATGGGGCATCCATGCAAGGGATCTTGTGTCTGGGCCTCAAGCAATGGAGAGACGGCCTGACAAAATGACAGGTATGTCTTGATCAACCTCAGAGAGCAGAAGGGGGTTGGCAGGTGGTTGTCCAGTGATTAGAGCAACGGAAGAGGTGTCAGGACTTACGTGAAAGGCTGTTGTTAAAGAGCCAAAAAGATTCACTGAGACCTCTGCTTCTGTGAGAATCATTGCAAAGAGGAACAGCCTTCATGAAGAGCATCGAGCTTGACACACACATCCTAGCATCCTTTTGAAGAGGTGAGTGGTCAGCTCTCCCCTGAATCAGCTGAAGTCAGCTCCCTATGTGCTGACACATTCCTATTTAACTTGGTTTTCCTGTGAACAGAACTGATATTTGTACTGTAAATATTATTGCATTAATTCTTGTTTGGGAAGGGCCTGGCTAGCATGTTACTTAAACTCTGTTTTCCCTTAAAGGCTAGGAATTTTCATATCACTAGGGGTATGCTAGAACAAGGTAGGTCTGGTCCTGCAGATGCTGGTGCTGCTTGGAGATGCTTAATAGCAGCATCATGACTTGCGGGCAGTGGCACCACAGGAATTGGAGTAGTAAAATATTTCCCTCCTCACTGCMTCCCATTTACATGTTTATAATGGAGGCTTTTAAGCCCCTAGTGAGAAGGAATGCTCATTGCTGGGAGATGATGATTAAAGCATAGACAGACATGATTGCAGACAATAACAAAAGGATGTTAATTACATCAAAGGAATTTGGAGGGCAGTGCAGCCCTGTGATGGAGCTGACCTTGTTCCCCATCCTGGCACAAATGGGCTCACCCACAAACTCCAGACCTCATCAAAAGGCATCTGAGATGTGGCTATGGGCAGGGCAAAGCAAAGCATAGGAAAGGRAAAAAAGCCCTGAACAAATGAAAGGCTCCTTCCAGCTGCAGCCTGCAAGGAGGGAGCTGAAGTGCAGGGAAAACTGCCTTCCTGTGCTGGAGAAAAAGGCAAAACTGGCCTCTGCCAGTGCTGGAAGCAAGCAGTGTTCAGGGTAAGAACAAAGATGCTCCAGAGAGGCAGAAAGGAAGGGCCCTGGAGACATGGCTGAGTGCTCAGCCTACTGGGAAAGGTGGGCCAGGGAGCAAATAGGTGGGGAACAAAGTAACAAGCTTCTGTTGGGTGYGTGTAAATCAGAGCCATCCTTTGAAGCTATGCAGAGGATCTTCCTTGCTGGCCRAGTTCTCTCCAGGCGCTGCTTTCTGCCACCTTGCTGATGGAGCAGTGCCCCTGGGAGGTATCTGCTTGGATGGAAATCTCCATCTGTCTTCTCAAGGGGAGGGGGTAAAGAGCACAGTGCTATTCTGGAGAGGGTGTTTGAAGACATGTAAAGTTGGTCACTGTTAGAAGAAAGATGGAAAAAAGGGACAAAAGAAAGAGCATGCAAATAATTTAGAACAATCAAAAATAGCAAGGAAAAGTGAAATATTGGAAAGATGCATGAATGAGTGAAAGAACAAATGAAAAGACGTCCTTAGCAATTGCACAGAGCCTCATTTAAGCAGAAAAATCCAGATATYTTTCTCTTGAAATAAATAAATCAGCAGAGCCCAAAATGAGTTAGTCCTAGTCAAAGCCTCAGTATCAAACTTTAATCTATTCTTGACGGAGCAATTAAAGGGAGGGATAGAGGCACTGTAATGCRGCCCAAAGGAGTAGATTGAATATTTAATACAGTTCTAGGCTTTGAAAGTCCCAACAAACCAGTGGAATGGGGAAGCTGATGACAGCTTTATCTTAATAAGGAGACAGAGGGAAAAACCCCACCAATCCTRTCTTCTGCAGAAAAAGATGGTCTCATTAGAAGGAAAGAAAATGCTGCGTTAGCAGCAGTATTGCTCCAAGCAGTGGCTGGGAGCATGAAGACTCATGAGTGAAGGACGAGAGAAATGGCAGTGGTAGCCACCAGGCCAAGGCTTGCTGAGTAAAAAGGAACCAAGTAGGACTGGACTGTGATGCTTTTACGTTGTGCTTAAATAGCCTTTCTCGTGGAGTGGGAAGTCTGTCTTGAAACTTGAGGGCTTCCCATGCTGTAAGAAATGAAGCATGAGACCCTGTAGGGAGGTTCCCTGTGCAGACACTGTGGCAGCTCTACGACCAGAGCAGGGGAAAAGAATTGTTAATCAGTGCGGCTGCTTGTATGTCTTGATTCCCAGAATCTGAGTCTGATTTGGCCTGGTCCCTGTGAAAGCAATTAAACCTGCCAATATGGGGCAGTCAGGCACTCCTGGAGCAGTAATCCTCATTCATGCCTGATTTACGCTGTTTCTTTCCATGAGCACAAATTGTAATACCCATGCAAAAAAATGAAGAGTCAGCCTTTAAGGCTGTATGAGACCACCATAGTACTATCTGTGTTGCATTACCTATGCAGAGAAATGTCACTTTGGGACTGAGGAAAGAATATTTCTCCATCATCCTTGCTGGCAGGAAAACACAAACGGAGTAGGAAAGGGGCTGCATCTTGCTGGATGCTGGCGTAGCACCCCCAAGCTTTATTCCATAGAGAAAGATGTGGATCTTCCCATCTCTCCCGTCTCAGGTAAGAGTGCCGGGAGGAGAAGAGAYAGGAGGCAGCAGAAGCATAAAAAACTGTTTGTGCAATGCTGAATGACTCTGAACTGTGGCTAGTAAAAGGTTAATGGTGATGACTCCTGCCGTGGTCTCTGCTCCTCTTCAGTGAAAGAGAAAAAGCAGCTCCTTTCAGAGAGCCCCAGGCAGCAGAGGTGCATACCCCATTTCCCTGGAGGATGCTGTTTCAGACTGGTGGCTCTGCTCTTAAACCAGCCAAAAGCCCTTCCCAGCAGGTGCCTATTGTAGTGAAGGAAGTGTCATTAACTCCACTGAGCCTTGGGAATGAATGACTGAAAGACTGAATCAATGAGAGTTCYTTAGCCCTTGCATAACTCCTAATTTAGAGTGGTTCATATCAGCCTCATGCCCATGAATACCCCGGGGTCATACCACCCATATTACTGTTTGCTCAGGGAAGTCACTGACCCGGACCTGCCAGAGAAGTCCCCTTTCCTGTGAGCACAGCCTGTGCAGAGCGTGATCTGAGGCTGTGCTGGAGGGAATGAGGCTCTGGGCCCAGAGGCACCTGGAGGGGAGCCCTGCAGAACAGCTAGGCACAGAGTGAAGTTTCAGGCTGAGCAAATTTCTGTCTTTTCATGCTTGTTTCCATTTTYGGTGAGTGCCTTGAGTTTTACAAGCAAGAGCCTCCACTGTTTTGCTGGAAGAAAGGCCTTTCTTCATCCCATCACTCCATTCCAGATTTAGGTGCTAGACAGAGATTGTGCAACTCTTGTAGCGTGCTTGGGGCACTCTGAGTGTATCCATAGAGCTAAATGAACCACAAATTGCCTTAGGGGCTTCTTCCCCACTGCTGAGGGCAACCTCTTGGGCTGCAGCCTCTGAACAGCAGCAAAATGTCTCTCTCTGGGAGGAGGCTAAGGTGAGAGCTTGTGGGGGAGGATAGGACAGCCAGTGAGTTAGCATGCTGATTAGCTCAGCTGCCAGAGCTGAAGGGACTCATTAAAAGGATTAACCACCATCCCTGACTGGATTTATGATTGTGGCTATTATTATCATGAAGTAATCCTGTTTCCAATCCTCTGTTGACTTGGAAAGATAGGAAGAGTGGAAAAGAAGGAGCAACAGAAAGAAAATGAGGGCTAAAATAAGGCAAGTACTGTAAGCAAGAAAAAGCAGCTATCCTGGAGAGAGGATGATTTGATAGGTAGCTAAGGAGCAAACTATTCCAACTTCTGGCCTGGAGAGCGGGCTGGGTTCTGGYGAGGAGCCAGGAAAGGATCAACTTGTGAGGCACAGTAACCTGCAACTACTTCTCTAGCTTCTCCCTCCTCTGAGCCAGAAGTGCTTAACTCTTGCAAAGAATAGCAATGCTGAACGTGCCCTGTGCTCCACTTTGATGTGCTGGACAGGGCTTGCAACCATCCAGGCTAGACTTGCTGGAAGAGGATTGTGCTGTGTAATGACTGAGGGATTTAATTTTGATTAGCTCTGACACAGTTGCTCATAACCTTTTCATTAGGAAATTATGTTTAATAGAAATTGTTCTGACACCTCTCTGCGGCATTTTCTCCTAATTCATTTCAGGCTCACATGGTGGGAAGAGGGAGATAAATGGATAGGTATCTGATCAGGTGGTTTCTGTTTGGTGGCAATATTTACACTAATCAGGCTGTGGTGTGAACTGACTGAAGAGCAGGAGGTGGTAGCGGGGGTGGGAAGAGCAGGAGCACAAAAGAGAAATGCAAGTGAGAATGGTTGCCTGGAGCCCCTGGGGGAGGAGAGGATGCAAAATAAGCCCAATGCATACAGCAGGGAGATGGAAAACAGCTGGTGGAGATAAAAATGAGTCAGACAAGGAACCCAGAGCTGCTTCAGCAACATGAGCTTGAGTTGGTTCCACTAGGGCAGCTGGTGCCAACAGCATCTGCTGATCTCAGAGACCTAGCCCCCAGGTGTGAATCCCCAGGAACTACCTGCCTATCTGCCTACTTGTGTGCCTAGTCTTCCACCCACGGACTCTGTATGTTCATGTGTGCATCCCTTCACATACCCACCAATTTATCTAGCTACTTAACTCTGTTTGTTTTAGCTAATCATTTGTCTGTTCATCTGCAAGGTTCATCCATCAGCTGCTTGCTTGCTTATCTGTTTACAAGCTTGTCTGTATATTTCTCTGTCCGTAGCATCTCTCTACCTATCCATCCAGCATATGAGAATGTCTCCTTTCTGTATTGAATTTCATTCCAGTGTTGCTGTTTCCATTGAAATACAATTTTTTTAAAGAAGCACTTTTTAGGCCACCTGCAGTATTTTGTTTCAATTATGACTTGAAAAAGATAGTAATATAGAAGTCATATCTGCTTGTTTTAATTTTCAGAGGGTGAGACAAGACTCAGCTGAAAGTCCGGGGTGGTGGTAATGGTGCATGGGTATAACTGGCCATAGGTAGTGCTATTACATGATTATTTCATTAGCTGACTTCAGGTACATTAGAGTTGGAGCTCCTGCTATAGCCAGTGGAGAGAGGACTCTTCAAAAGGCAATTCAGAGTCCATTTTTTTCCTTTAATGCTTAAAAAAGATCAGTTAAGCTAACCTTACTCTWCAGTCCTGTAATGTTAATTCTTCCC
Organism: Rhea americana; assembly: GCF_003343005.1. Classification (NCBI taxonomy): domain Eukaryota; kingdom Metazoa; phylum Chordata; class Aves; order Rheiformes; family Rheidae; genus Rhea; species Rhea americana. Next base: position 4,475,074 of record NW_028186623.1, on the reverse strand, counting down.
CCTACCCACCCACCGTTTTTTCGTCCGGTCTGAGTTGAGCATCTCAGCCAACAGCAGGCATTTGCAGAGTTCATTGCTTCTTCTTGGAGAGGCCACACAATCTGGTGAGGACAGCTGACAACTGATCCTTCTGCCCTCTTTCCCTAACGCCATGTATGACAGAAAATCATGTTATTTCTATATCTGTATGATAGAAGGGAATATCATGTGTGGCAGCATAAAGAATAATAGTTATTTGCATAGCTCTTGGAGATCCTTAAAGGGAAGGCCCTGGAGAGATGTAAAGTATTACTATAAGGGCTGTAAGTTCTTTCCAGGCAGTTAAAGGGATAATAAATTCATTGCCCAGGAGATCTGGTGGTTTAAGTTGTGTGCAGAATAYGATTAAAAGGTAAGAGTGGAGACCTAGATCTTTAGGACTGGTACTGAGCCAAAGGGCAATAGAGTCTGGGTAATGAAGTTTAGGGTTGCCTTGGTTCTGGGTTAAAACTAGCGGGGTCCAGGGAGAGTGTGAGAAGGTTCAGAACAGGCTGGGTCTTTGGGACGGGTCTGTGCGGTGTGCTGGCCCTGGGGTCTGCCTCAAAATGCCCTCCCCAAGGATGAGGCTGTGCAGCTGGGGGAGAGGGTAGGTGTGTGGAGAGCCTGGAGCAATGCTGTGGGGCATGCTTTGGCCATGCTAGATAGCAAAACTGTGTGCTATTTTCTCCTAGGTAGCATTAGAGGAAGGGAGCACTTAGAGAAGCTTTCTCTAATTCTCTGTCCCMTTTTGAGTGAAAGAGAAATAACTTGAACCCCCTAAGTTGTTGCTGGTTAAAGCAGCACTTCTGGGAAAGCAATATAATGTGTCTGGAGCTGGAGAATTTGCTATTTCCCTGGCAATTTGTTAGTGTTTAATCACATCACAGTGAAATATTTGGGCCTAATTTTTCATTTGAATTTCTCTGCCTTCATCTCTCAGCCATTGGTTCTTATGACTTTTTTGGCAGATTAATGAGGCCTTTAATACCTGCTCTTCTCTCCCCATGAAGGTTCTTATCCACTGTAGTCAAGTCACTTCTCAATTCGTTTGATAAACTAAACGGATTGAGCTCTTTATGTCTCTCTCTGGGGAGCAATGGATCGCTGCTCTCAGCATGTTCTGCATCTGCCTTTGGTCTTCGCCAGGGAAAGTGATTGTCCGGACACCAGCCCCACTTCAGTGAATCCCTGCTATATGGATGCTTGCTAGCCTACGTGTTTTCCCCAGCTGTCAAATCATTTGTGAGGCTCCAGATTTTCAGCATCCTTCGGCTAGCTGCTTGGGAAGCTGTATTTGACGATCGCTCYTGCCGGAGCTGCATCCTGTGGAGGAATTGCCTCTCTGCTCCACTGGTCTTTGCACAGCCAGGAGCTGTTGGCACCAGCTGCTGAATCTGCCTCCCACCCTGCTAACTTAGGAGCTACAAACGTGCTGTACCTTGTCACTGTCCCTTGTCCTTGTAGCTACTATGAAGCTGGAATAGGCCCAGTTTTGTGACTGGGCCAGATTTCTTCCTGAGGGATTTACRCCTCCTTATTGTCATACAATTCTCCTTAGATTTTTTGGGCTTCCTGCTAATTTCACTAAGATTCATTTCACYTTTCATATCAAGATTATTGAGGAAAACAAATATTTAAGTCCAAACCTAGAAATGTGCTAGAAACACTTGTTCCTCCCTGTCCCTTTCAGAAGAACTGCCAGAAAGCTGATTCTTAATCCTTTTAACATGTAGTTTACTGATATCGTATAGTGCTAATTTTTTAATCAGAAGGTTGTGAGATATAAAGTCAAACATCTTACAACAGCCTAAGCATATTATATCTTTGCAGTTACCCTTATCAACCAAACTTGTAATYTCATCAAAGAATGAAATCAGATTTGTCTGACAAGACCTATTTTCCATAAAACCATGTTGACTGATGTTAATTATATTTCTCCTCTTTAATTATTTATCAATTGAATCACACATCAACTTTTCCGAATATTTTGCTAGGGATGGATGTTAGATTGACTGGCCTAGATTACCTGGTTCATTCTGGTGGCACATTTGCGCTTTCCTATTCTTACGCAATTTCCCTCTTGTTTCAGGCAGCTAGACAGGGATGAGCTCTAATATGTAGGAGAGCATGGCTGGTGAGTTAAAGTGGCAACCACTTGATACAAATGTAAGGGYGGGGAGGGAAAGAGCATCTTCTGCTTTGGGTATTTGGTATTGACTTGTTTTTGCCTTTTTTTTTTTTTTTTTGCACTATGTCTAGGATGTTTCATGCGGGGCATGTGCTTGCGATTTAGTGCGTCCGTCAGAGACATACAGGGTGGTGCTCTCTGCCCTCGTTCAGCAGGAAGAGGCAGTGGGCTGCCGAATGAGGCAGAGTCTGGGGTTTTAGGACTTGCTTTTGGTTTTGGAGCTGAACAAGGTACTTCTCCCTTCTGAGCTGCAGTGTTTCCTTTCCCATTGCCACAGGGACAAATGTTCCTGGATCTCCCCAGATTGCACCAGCCCCAAAACCTACTAGTTTGTGCTTTGATACCAGGTTTATCAGCTGCCAGGCTTGTTCCCACTGAATGCACAGGGGAAAAAGATCCCTCAAGAAGGGTCTTTCTGCTTCAGGGCRTGAAGACGTGCTATTAAAATGGCATGAAGGAGCATGTGCAGCCACACTGAGGCACGGCTGGTGTTTGGGCACGATCTGTCTGKGGAGTGCCCTGCCTCAAGGCCTTAGCTGAGGTGAAGGACTGATCAGGACTTAGAGGACTACTGTTTTGGGGAGGTAATGAGTACTTCCATGCATATGTTAGATCTTCCTCTGCCTATCCAGCCACCTGCTCCTCTTTGCRTTCCGGTTTCATGCTGCAAAGGCACAAACCGATGCTTCCTTGATGAGAAGGCTAGGAAGGGATTTTTGTGAGAATCCTGAGGTTTTCTGTAAAGCAGCTGGTACWGTATCCTGGGAGGAGGCATGTTACTGGACTGCTCTGATCTAGCGTCAGTCCCTGCTGCATTGCTTCTCCTGCRAGTTTGCAGATATCAAAAGCAATCAGCTATCTCCCACTCCCTGACAAAGTGTTAGATTTTTACCTCTCTTGATAAGAACTAACCTAGCATTTTATGACTTTATATCTGAAATTAGTAGCAGCTTAATCTCCCTCTACTGGATCACTCGGAGATGTAATTGTGCAGAAAAAAAGGGTATTAAAATGCAAAACACTCTTGTACTTTTTCATGTTAAATCCTTTTTTCCTTCTATTATTCTTTTAATTTTACAAGAGGGTTTTTGCTTTTTTCCTTTTCCCCTCTATACATGTGCCTGTATGTCTTTCATGAAGTGAATGATCTGGGCACGCAGAGAGAATAATTTCAATTTCTACATAAATCTTAGAAATGAATACTTAAATTCAAGCAAAAAATATTCTTACACCTTTAATTTCCTCTCTATGAAGTATAATGAAAAAGCCTGATTATTTTTAATTCTTCCCTTTAATAATTCAGCAGCAGAGTGATTTAAAGCTGGGGATGATAATTACCTTTTTCACTTCCCTGGTAAATGGAGTTTTAATAGAAATGGAAGCTCAAATGCTGGAATTAATTCAAACAGGTCAGCATCAGGTCATCCATAGCATCTTCTGTATAAATCATTTATCTGTAAAATGGCCTGCTTTTCAGTTTCACAGGAATCCCTACCCAGAGGCTRCATTTGAAAGGAAGATACAATGTTTATACCTTGTAAAGCATGGAGGGGAAAAAAAATGCAAGGCATATCAACTTGGAAGGGGATTTTTTTAATGCAAATTAAACTGCTAGTTGAGGGACAGGAGAGCACRGGCTTGTCTAGATTAGGGAAATTCACAGTAGTAGCTACAATGCTCATTTACTGTGGAAGCTTATACAGATCCCATTATCTGAGCAGTTTGTGCTCCTCAGTCTATTTRTCTTCATACTACACCTGCTGCTCAGGTTTTACCGATGAGGGGCTGAGGCAAGTGGTGYCATCCAGAGAGGGAGCTGATCAGCTGAGACAAGACCCCCCAAAYGGGGAGTAAGCCCTAATTATTACCTCGTGCAGCCACTGAGGTCTTTCGGGGTAAAAGCTGAGCCTGACTGGTGAAAATTCAGTTCAGCTGCCCACGGAGGTGTTTTGTAAAACAGAACAAAATGAGCCAGGTTAAGGCAAAGCTGATCCTGCTCTGAGGGCGAGGACTGCCGTGGCACTGGTGCTCCTGCTGTTCTCCTGGCCCAGGGAGAAAGGGAAAGGCCTCAGTGCCTGCCCGGAGCTTCCCCTTGGCTGCTCCAAGGTTTGGCCTTAACGGATCGGCCTGCCAAACTATCCTTGTGGGATCCAGAGCTCCGCTGAAACACTTGCCTGTGCTCCCCAGCTCGGCAGAGGCGCTGCGGCTCTCTGCAGCTGGTGGCAGGGGAGGAGCTGAGCATCCTGCAGAAGTGGAAGGGGAGGTGGGCCAGACGCAGGGCTTGGCTGGAATCAGGCAAAACAGCTGGGGGTTAAATTTTTCACGAGAGGGAAACATAAGCAGCCTGGTCTCTAATTGAGCGTGGGGATGGCAGAACTTTAGAGCACTCCAGCTCTGATTCACTACGAGAGCGTGGTAATGATTTCTTTTCAAATGTCAAGCAGTTTTGTTTCTATTTCCTTTCATAAATAATTGGTGTGGAGCCGGTGGCAACACCAGCATCCAGCTGGCAGGAGGAGCCCTCGTGATCCACTTCCAGCATCCAGCCATGCATTAGAGCTGTTGCAGTGCATCCCGGCGGGTAGATGGGAATGCGTGGCGAGGGGGTGCTGGGGTAACTTCTGCTCCAGCCTAAGGACCAAAGAGGGGAAAAGGATCAATTTACCCATGACTGGAAGCAGATGGCTTTTTGGTATCAGTGCAGG